>NW_023601754.1:35884528-35954726 GCF_014898055.3 Talpa occidentalis
TACCTTCCATTCTAAATTACAGGCACCCAAAAGGACTCACTCTAAGATTCTCTCTCTATTAGGTATCTGCATAATTAGTCTCATTTTAGAATACCTATTATTCAATGCACAATAGAAGAACAATTAATTTGGACCACATGCAATTATGCTGAAAGGTCAGGTGCTACCCATAATAAAATTCTGTTCAAAAGTGTGTTTGGGGAGAGCATTAACATGGTTCTCCAGGAGACTTTAAGGGGCAGAAAATCTCCAAATGCAATTAAATGGCTGTAAAGTAATCACTCACAATTTTTCATTTTTTAAGCAAGAGACTTTTGGAATGTTGTGCAAAATGACTACTTCTAAGACCAATCAAAATTGTTAGATTTATATCAAGAGGTAACAAATTCATACCCTAATGCAGAAACTCACACTTTCTGTGTGAGTTTCAAGTTATAAGAGCTTTTACAGAGCAGTTGTTACAAACCCCTCAAATACAGTTAATAATGAGAGTGCTGGCTTTATCCATCTTGGGTAATTTGAACTCTATCGCCATAAAAATTACAGTTAGAAGTATAGATGTGTGAATTATAAAGAATCCCCAGTACCCAAATGTCTATGAATTTATAATCTGTGTTCTTCAACAATATTATATTTGCCTGTTAAATGCAAATTTCTGAAGTAGATTTCACTCTGGAGGAAGTTCCAAAGGTACCTCTGTCACTATTAAGGGTATATGTATATTTTACAGTTCTAGGCAGATTTATAAAATGCTTATTGTTTCCTCCTTGTGGAGAAGATTTTGCTGATAAGAGAAAAAATTGGAGGGGGAAAGGCAGAGAAGTGCAGTAAAACATGACACAAAATGCTTTTCTCTGCACCAACCAATTATCGCATACATCTAGACACAAACAACATTTAGGTTAAAGAATAAATGGGAAGAAATATTTACAACATGATGTGATAGAGGCATCTTTACTTACTTATTCCTAACAACATAAAAATAGTCATCTAGAATTTTTATAGATTTAGACTCCCTTCAAGAATCGTGTATGCATTAAACAAATACCTACTGAGTCTGGCAAGGAAACCGCAGGATGAAGACAATGGGCTCACCTCCTCCAAAAGCAACAAGAAAACGGATATAGGGCCTCCCTGGTGGCACAGCGGTTGAGCACCGCCCTGTGAAGTTGTCCACATCCTCTGCAGCGCGGGTTCGATTCCCGGCCGGTCAGGGAGAAACCCACATGGCATGGCAGACCTCTCCTGCCTCACCTGCTGCTCCCGTTAAGCAGTGTCTTCAGTCTGTCTGCCTGTTCTGCTCCCTGCTCTGTCTCTGGCAAATTCTCTCACCCTCCCGCGCCTCTGACCTGTACCCGGGTTCTTGTATAAATAAATAAAAATCTTTAAAAAAAAAAAAACTGATATAAAACAAAGCCCAACCCCCTAAGGGAAAAACTGACTCCTCCACCCACAAAAGGACCACCAGCCCAAGTCAAAGTGGGTAGGAAAAACTGTCGTGAGCTCTTTTCAGAGAGATAATGGGACACCAGAGTGAGAAGTGGCTGAAGCCCAGAGCCCCCTACAGGCACACACCAACATCAGGGCACCTAAGACTCAAAGCCACACTGGATAGGGGGGCACATGAGCAGGTACCCAGGATGGAGGGTGCATTGCCGAAGAGCTGCAGAAGTGAGGACACAGAATCAAGACTACTGGCTTGAATTTGAGGCTCATAACAGATATCAGCTGTAGCCTAGAGTGGGTCAGACACCTGGACTTCCTGTTGAAGCGCCCTGGCTAAAATACCAAAAACACCGACCTCCCTCCACCCCAGGCTGAGAAAAAGGCTTCCCAACAGGAAGTTCAAATTCCTGAGGCTACTGGAGCTGATCTTTTGATGCCTACTGCCCTGGTCCTCTTTTACACCAACCACCTCAGTGGTACCAGTCCCCTGACTACTCCAACTATTTGTACCTACTATTTGTAGCCACTACCAGAACCTACCATTTGCCAGTGCAAAAACAGCAGTTGAAAATCTACCCCTATTAAAACCCCTATTTAGGGAAAATGGAGTTACTCAAGCTTTTTTTCACCTCCCACCCCTAGCCTCTATGGCTACCACCTACGGCCTTGCTTGCCTCCCAGGTTTGTGTTGGTACAAAAAGCACTTGGGAGCATGAGCATGGCCCGCATGCCTGTAACTGTGGTCACTGGGCCAATAAGCCAGAGGGCACAGGGCATGTGTACCTATGAGTGCCAGGCGAGATGACAAGACAGCACAAGACTAGGAGAGAGACCAAGATGGAGACCAAGACTGAACACCAGAGAGGAAATGTGCTGAGATTCACAAGGGGATGGGAGCTGAGTTGCTGCCTGCTTCCCAGCTCTCCTGCCTCCCTGCCTGCTGGCCTGCCTCTGTCTGGTCCCCTGCTTCAGCATTAAAGGCCTGTCAGATCTCTCAAGAGCTCTAAGACTCTCTTTTTCATCTGCCCAAGTCCACAGTGAAACTGCTCAGTCTGAGGTAGTTGCACAATATGATACACAATCAAAAATGAGGAAACAGAACACAGTACAAATGCCAGGAAAAAAGAAAAAGAAAAGAAAACCTGAAAAAAGTCCTAGCTCAGAGAAGTTTCAGAGCATGACAAAGTGGAATTCAGGACAACAGTTCAGGCAAAACTAATGTACTAACACAATACTCCCAGTTGCTAGTGACAGGACAATTAGCTCCAACTAGCTCAACCAAAAGGAACATCCACTTGCTCATTTAACCAAAATGCAGAGAGATAAGAGCAGAATTGTCCTGGAGAAAGACTAGAACCTATGACTCAAAATCCCCTGTATTTTGGAATTCAGAAGTCCATCCCATTATGCATAATTAATACATTCTTATCTGGACAATTTGCCTTTTTTCATTTCTCAAAACTAGTGATATTTTTAGAGCTCCTGTTCTACCAAATCAAATGGATAATCTTCTTTTAAAAACACAGAATTAGGGCCTCCCCAGTGGCACAGCAAGTTGAGAACAGTGCTGTGAAGCTGTCCACAGCCTCTGCAGTGCCGGTTCAATTCCCGGCCAGCCAGGGAGATTCCCACAGGGCGCGCAGACCTCTCCAGTCTCGCCCGCTGCTCCCCTCTGCAGTGTATGTCGGTCCTTCTGCATGTTCTGCTCCCCACTCTGTCCCTGGTGAACTCTCTCACCCTCCCGTGCCTCTGGCCTCACTCTCCCATACCCCAGTGTTTGTATAAATAAATAAATCTTTAAAAAAAAACAAAACACAAAATTAGATGCCAATGTGAAATTTAAAAGGGATCTTTGCCAGTAACCTGAAAGCTAACTTTCATTGGATCTTGGCTAAATCCATCTCTTTCTGAATCATAGGTTGCTTAAGAGTGTAAGACTTTGCTTCTTAACCTATGCAATCCATCTTTTATTTGCTAAGTATGGCTTTTTAAAAAATGCCCTACGGTAGGGGCAGGGGAGGATTCTGGCCATATCAATCCCCAGATGAAAACCTCACAGAACACAAAATTAATCTCATTAACACAGCACTCAAGGTCCTTTGCAATCTGCCCTAAAGTCTACCTCCTCCGACTTGTATCTCTTATTTCACTGTTCACTTCAGTCACATCTAATTAACTGGCATTTTCATCTTCAAGCATGCTGGACACTTCCCCATCTCCAAGCTAGTTTTGAGCATTTCCTTCCCCCTTGATATGACTTTTTCCCATTTCTGCATTTCAAAAGTACCTTCTATCCTTTGGGACCCATCTTAGATATAATTTCCACCACATGGTACTCTTTGATCTGCTTATTCATAAGTTATCTGGAGAGGCATATTTAGAATCTACAATATCCCAGGTGTTTAAGAAAATGATGAGTAAGATACACTTCTTCTTTAAGGAACTCACAGTTTAATGGGACAGATTTTTCTATTATGATGTGATAGGATCAGGTGGAGCTGCTGTAGAGAAAAGGGCAGCCAACCCAGCCCAGACTGGGGTGGGCACGTGAGGAAGGACAGCTGCCCAGTGTGCCAGTGCTGCTTCCTTCTACCAAGACTCCTAAGACATACTCACTGAGTGTCTCTCATGCTGCTTTATGTCTATGTGTCTGGCTTTTTCATTATTTGTAATAACATTAATAATCACCACAACAAAAGCAACAGCTAGCTCATTTGGAGTACCTACTATTTGTCAGTCCCTGCACCAATTGCTTTCCACAGACCAGTTCATTTCATCTTCACAGTTTCTTTTCTATGAAGAAATGTAAGGGCAGGACTGTGGTTTACCTGCCTGTGTTATAGGCTGTCTCATCACAGAAACCCTCCTTGGAGAGTCAGTGATCGACTCAGGGAAGGTGACATGAACTGGGCTGGATGGATCAGATTTCATCGCTGGGTTTGCTGTGGAACTCAGGAATCTCCATGTCTTCTGCACAGATTATTATTATTTCATCTGCCTACCAGGCTCTCTCTGCTTCATCCACCTGGTAAATTCCTGCTCATTCTTTCAAAATGTGGCTTAAATTTCTTCCCCGGTGATAGATTCTCACACCTTCCCATACACTGTTCACGTCTTTCTTTTTTGACCACTGTTTCTGAAACCCTTCTCCACTGGCACCTTCTGTATAAAGTGAGCTGCATGTATTCTGCACACTGAAACATGATCTGCTTGAAGGTAGAATCCCTGTCTTAACTTTTTATTGACAGTATTCATTTAAATGTTTAGCATGTATTTATTAAATGACAGAAGAATGGATAAATGGATAACGTTAGAAGGCTCAATGGAAAACAATTCCCTATGACATTTATGGACAACAAACAGGTTCCCAGATAAATGTCATCTCATATTATTTTCTTAGGATGCCTGGGGTCCTTTTTTCATTTGTTCCCCACATGCTCACTTCTGCTAACAATCTAGCACCCCCCATTACTTTTCTAAGTTGCATTTTAAAATATCACAATTGTTAGTGTATTCCTGCTGAAGTTGGTCATTAATTACACCCAACTTGTGTGATAACTGCATTGGAGTTTTAAAAAAAAAAAAAATGGCGATCTCCTTGTGAATCCTTCCACAAACTTCCTCAAAAAAATATTAGAGACTCCTGGTGCCAACCGTCTCATTTAATAACAAATTTGGGGGATAAGTTGTCAAAATAATGGGCTTTTTTCTGTGTCTCATTGTTAGTCTTCCTGAGTGTGAAGACTATTTGGATTATTCTGAATGAAAGACAGTGAAGTAGATCTCTCTGACACATGAACCCACCGTATCGGGTTTCTTAGCAATGATAATCCTGTCACAGCTGTTAGAATTTACTCCTTTATCCATGTGACATTTTAACAGGAGACAACGCCAAATTATTATAAACAGATATAAACTATTCAGTCCAAAATTGCTCATATTAGCAACTTCATCCTGCTGACAAGCCTTGTCTCGGAAACTTGTAAACATGATATTTGTTCATTTTCCTTTCCCCCCTCTACAAAGCTGAACCTGTTTCATATTTTGGCTCTATAAAGTTTAAAACCGCCAATTTAAAATGTTTATTTAATTACATCCTGGGATGTGAAAGATGAAAATATATAGTCATTTAACTAGCTAAGTGATGGAGACAAGCATGGGTGGCTGTTATTTGCTTGATTTTAATGTTCTCTCAGTACCAGAGGCCTTAGTATCACTCAGGAGTAGGAGATGTAGAAATTGAAGAATAAATTGAATGGAAATTTGAGAGAAGGATTTTAGTGGGAGGAGAGTAAGAGCTTTCAAGTAAATTACTAGTGTAAAACCACATGACTCTGAATTCTTTATATGAACTGACATGGGTTAGGTAAATATATTACTATCCTCCTTGCCTGGTATGAACAAGAAACGGACAGACAAATGTGAAATTTAAACAGTATCTGAAGAATAAACACATGCTGGAGGATAGACTGCAGTTCCTAGGTCATACACATCCCCAATCCTTATAACACTCCCTGCATATTCTTATTTCAACATCCATGGTGGTTAAGTGCTTAGCTAATGGAGCAATGATGCCTGTTGAATGAATTATAAAGAACGACACCCCAGCCCAGCCCCTTTGAACAGGTAGGCCTTTTCTCAAACTAAAGGCAGAGCAATAAAAGCCACTGCAAAGATATGATAAAATGACTTGTGCCAGTATCTGACAGTAGAAATGTCCAATGTTGTGGGGAGCTGTGTGGTAGGTATGTGTACCTGGTTAGCATGAAACCTTTCCAGGTAGGATCTGCTTACACTGAAATATAGTCACTTGAGATTTTCTGATTGAATTGAGCAGAAGACTGACTTAAAGTGAAGACCAATGAGACAGGTGGCACCAAGCCAGTCTACCAGCAACCTGTTTGCTTCCAGGTTGTGCCTTGGAAACAAGGGGTCCACCACTCTCTAAGAATCCCAGTCATGTATGTTCTGTGCCCAATCATGGATAGAAAACGGCTGTCCCCCCATCTCTCCAAGGTGCCGTGCTATGTCCCAGGCTACCAGAGGCCCAGCAAAGCCAGATATGAACTAATTCAGTGATGTCCACATTAATTTTTTTGGCTACCATTTGATGACATGTGACTCTAGGCATAAATTGATTATATAAAACATATGACATGAAGACATGGATCTGGTTGGTGCTGAGGTAGAGAAATCTACAACCTACTCATTCACCTCCCTCTTCCTCCCTGAGGGACATTGTGCAACAATCAAATACATTGAAACTGACAACATTATATGTTATGAAAAATTTGAAGGGTAAGGCATCACATTATATTGAAGACTGATATAATAAGAGAATAACTGGACTGATATGAAAGATGTGGTTTAAGTACTGACTGCAATTGGACCTGATAATGAATAGGAACCACTAAATAAATATATATATGCAGACATGCTCACATTTATTTTCCTTTTTTTATCTCCTCCACAAAATTTATTCCCATTTTCTCAAATGCTAAGTGATTTGGGCACAATCACCAAGAAACAAATGATCACAAACAAACGAACCAAGAAAATTATACTTGATCTTGCCAGTAGAAGCCAGGCACTTATCATACACTGGCCACTTAAAAATTCACATTTATCCATGTTGCTGCAAATTGCATGAGTTTATCTTTTTTGATTGCTGGGTAATATTCCATTTTGTATATGTGCCACATCTTCTTGATCCAGTCATCTATTTTAGGGCATTTGGGTTATTTCAAGGGACCAGGAAAAAGACTAATTATAATAAAGTAAAAATCAAAATCAACAAGCAACTATAAACCAGAGATACACTATAGGGGGTGGGGAGGAGGGAGTAGGATCAAAACAAGGCGGGTGGGAATTGTATGGGGACTATAACCAAGATGAAAATGCATACATTATGCAAAAATGAAAAACGATGTAAAAAATATATAAAATAAAATAAAAATGCTCCCAGAAAATTCACATTTATCTTATGAGAGAAGAGGATTTTGATTTGGAGGTTGTGATTTATAAAAGTAAGCAAAAGGGGGACATGAAGAAAGAATAAAAAAGAGGGAGGGAGGGATAGTAGTAGGGAGGGAGGGAAAGAAGAATAAAGGAAGAGGGAGGAAGGAAAACCCACCATCCTAACCTACATCTCAGGTCTTATAAGGTGTCCTATAACAATTCTGGTGCCACTCCTGACACTATGACAGAGTTCCCCACACAATGCTTTTGCCTTTCACCCCTGAAATAAATGTAATTACAATATCCAAAAATGGGTAACAATTGCTATTTTCATATGGGTGATTCTGGGTACTCAACAAGTACTATTTATGCTTAGCAAAAAACTAAAGCGGTATTACATCCATTTTTCAATTGTAAGAACTGCAGCACAAGAAAAGTATCTGAATGTTCTAGCAGCATCACTGATGCTTGCCCACCCAGGTCCTTTTCTCTGTTACATCTATGTCTCAGCTGTCTTGAGTGTTGGTGGCTCAAAAATCACTCTCTTCTGAGAAGGCCCTTCTCATGCTGATGGGAGCCATAGTGTGTGGAACTGTCTAAGAGGCCACACCCTTCTTCCTAGGCAGCCCATAAATAGTGACTAATATAGGGGTACAAATAGGCAGCTCGCTTTCCTCAAAGTAAAAGAACTCTGTGGTTAGTGCAAGGAATAGGGCTTCCAACAGGGCAGAGAGGGGAGGTTGACAATTTCTCTGCCCTTAAGACAACTAGGAAGCTGGACAGAACCATCAAAAATAACTATTTCAGCATTCTGGAATTTGACCAAAGACAATAAACTTATAATGTGTCATTTATGCCCTATTGGCATCATCATCACCCCACCCCAATACACACACTCCCCTAACTCTATCAAAGCCCTAATTGAAACAGATAAAGCAGACCATGAAAACCAGTCTTGTCTCTTCTACTAGAGGGGGTTCACTTGAGTTGGGACATTGTCTCTCAAAGGGGTGCTCTTGATAGTAAGCAAAAAGACCGAGCAAGTATTCCAACTAGCCTGAGATTATAGTCCTGTTTGAGGTAAGCAATGGACATAGGCAGGCAATTAAAAGGTGATGCAGCCAGAGGGTACTTGAGAAGTTATCACTCAGGCTGATCAAAGGCTGTGGGCTCGTACAGCAGAGACTGGACCATATCTACACACCCATCTAGCTAAACTAGCAGCACACACAGAGATTCAAGAAAGCCCAGCAGAAGGTAAAAGTTAGACAAGATGTACATATGATCTGTTGGCTGCTTGTTTTGAAGATACAATTTTGAAACTATTCCAATCCCTCCTTTTTTTTGTTGGAAGCTTATTTAAAATTATGGATTGACAAACTTATTTTCATCTGTTTTTCTTTAATCTTTGCTAGACTACCAATTTTCAGCCATTATGAGATGTCGCTCTATCATAGACAATTAAAACACAGTCTTATCAAAAGTCTTGTATATATTAAAAAAAAATGTACTCCTGAACCCCCACGCCCTGATAAATCCACCATCACAGAGTAGAAAGTGTTCAAAGTGTTTATCACAGCCTCTGCCCAACCTTTGAGGCCACTAAATGTACAGACACACAGGAAAACACCGAAGAAGTCAAATTTTAAAATGAACACAAGAGAAAAAGTAGCCACAGCTTACAGGAAAAGATAGACTTCACAGTTTCTGTTCAGGGCAGTTACTAAATAAACAAACAATCCCTAAAGGGAAAAAAGAAGCCAGAGGTGTTGCAATATGTTATCTAAAATGTTAATTTTCAGCAAAAGAACATGAGACATGCACAAATATAAGAATGTGTCACCTGCACTGAGAAAAAAATTTCATCAGCCAACTGAACTTTCTTTAAGTGTTCTCAGATGTTTGACTTAGAAAAGATTTCAGAGAAACTATTTAATATGTTTGAATTAAATGAAATTTATTTAAATAATTAAAAGAAAATATAATGTCAATAACTTAGTGAATGAAGAATCTCAATAAAGAATTAAAAATCATTTTCGAAAACTGAAATACTGGGATTGAAAATTCAAACCATTAATCTACAGTACAAAGATGTACAGCACAAAGATGAGCAGGGTAAATGAAAAGATCCATACATTAACAGATATATCATAACCAAACACAAGTCTGGAACTCATCAAAGCAAAAGACTCATGAAAGAGCAAGATTTATAGGGTTAAATACATATGTAAAAAAGAGAAGAAAGGTATCAAATCTCTTAAGAAACTAGAAAAACATAAGCAAAATAAATCCCAAAAAAGCAGGTGAGTGAAAATAATAAAGAGCATGGTGGAAATATGAAATAAAATACAGGAAAAAAAAATAGAGAAATTGAATGAAACTAGAAACTATTTTTTTAAAGATCAACTGGAATTCTCTTATATAAGCTGATCAAGAAAAAAATAGACTATACTGATCAAGGGGAATAAAAAGACTTAAGTTACCAAATTTGGAATGAAAGAAAGGAATATCATACCGACTTTATAGAAATTAAATGGATATAAAGGAATACCAGGAACAACTTTATACCAACAACTTAGCTAAAATGAACCAATTGCTACAAAGACAATTAACAAAACTGCCTCAAGAAGAAATAGATGATTGGAAAAGAACAATAACATGTAAGTAATTGTCATTTAAAATTAGTCATTTAAAATCTCCCTACAAAGAACACAGAAAGTTTCACTGGTAAATTCTATCAAATATCTAAAAGAGTAAATAATCCTTCACAAATTCTTTCAGAAAACTGAGTAGGGAAAACTTCCAATTCATTTTATGGAACTAGTATTAACTTTCAGTAATGCTAAATAAATACATCAAAAGAAATTCATTATTATGAATGTATATACAAAAATATTTAATGATCAGAAACTGAATTCAATACTACATAAAAATGATAATATACTATGACTAAGTGGGACTTAACCCAGAAATCCAAGGTTGATTTTCTACCCAAATTTCAATGAACAAATACCATATTAATAACATAATGGACAAAAATCACATGATCATCTCAGTAGATACAAGAAAAACTTTTGAAAATGATTCTGGGGTGTGTTACCTAAGAGTTTCTGAAATGACTTTGGAGATGGAGGGTACCATGGTAACTGACAGATGGAATATTGGGTCTAAAAGAGTGTAAGCGGAAAGTGTCCTCACATATGGTGATAATGTAGACTTCTGAAAGGCAGAGTGGTAAATCTGCATTACCCCAAGAGACACCAATGGACTGTCAGGGAGGATTATGGGCACTTTGGTGGTAGAAGATATGGTAACATATATCTGAAGAGGTGTGAACTTATATCCCTAAGTCATATACACTGTTGCAAACCATTGTTAATCTCAATAAAAAATATCATTTAAACAAAAAATAACTTTGTTTTAATTATTTTTTAAAAAAGAATAGGAGATACCTCATTGAATTACTCCCATTCCTGGATGACACAGTGATGTGCGGGGGAGAGGTCCCCTACACCAGTCATGGACTCCTTCCTAATTTCCCAAGTCTTCACTCCTTATTAGAAACAAAAACCCTCCAGAACAGAGCTCAGGTGAGACTGGGCCATCTAGTCCTTCAAATCCCAGACACTCAACTTTCTTCTTCATTATCAACCTCTGTAACTAACACAACTAATTTTATTATTTTTTTTCTGGATTTACTGAGGTGTAATTAACAAATTACAATTGTATGTTTTTAGGGTACACAATGTGATTATATTTATATACCTTGTAAAACAATTGCCACAGTCAATTAGCAAATTCATCACCTCACCTAGTTACCTTATTTTTTTATAACTGCCACCACTAATTTTATATTGCAAACAAACTAGCTCTTCTGACTCCCTGTCTTTAGTAAACATACACAATAAAATGTTTTAGTACAAATTAAAGTTTTATCATTTACAAAGTATTTAAGGTACTGATTACTTGATTCTGTGAATTTGACGTATTACACCTCGTGGGACTCTATTTACAGGATGATAATTATGACAGCAACTGCCTGAAAGAGCTACTGGGAAGATTAATTGGAATAATGTATATAAATGCATAACAGGTTAAGTGTTACATGTCATGAAGCACTAATAAGAGTTAAATTAATTGTATTAGGTATCATATTAGTTCCTGGATGTTAAAACATTATATAAGTCCTTCTAGTCACAACCCAGTTCCTTTCAAATTCATCTCTTAGTATATCTCTCCATGCACTGAGCCCCAGTCTGATTGAAACACTCAATCTTACTTGGATAGTATATATTATAACTGTATGGAAAATACTACGGCATCAATAAAGTTAAACAAACAGTTTCTTACATATTGCTTTGCAATGAGCAAAGTGTAATTAAAGTGATCTAACAATACCATGGAATTTTGACAGTTGTCTCCCAGGGGACAAGTTTGATGCTGATATTAAAATATGTTTCATTATATCTAGCAGAAATTCAAGAGAAATGCTCATTGCAATTCAAAAGGGACAAAAATCTCCGAATAAAAAATTCATCTTCAATCCCTGCAGAGTTCTTTATGAACAACAGAATGCTAGAAATTAAAATATTTAAATATATTTAATAAGATTCTATAATGGAATGCCATTTATGTTTAGACAGATTCTCTAGTCTCAGTCTGTCTCTGTCTCTGTCTCTGTCTCTCTCATCTTTTCTTCTAAATTTTATGCTTAGGGAAAAAAGTGAACGGCTGATGTGATTTAATAGGTTAATTACGACTTCATTCCCCAGCAAAGTGAAGAGTTTAAGTAATTATTGAGATTACTGAAGTTTAGAAACCTAGAAACCTTCCCCCACAATATCTTGATATTTCAGTCAAAGTGGGTTGTGATTATTACATTAAATGAGACCAAATTGTTTGTAGTTGTGGGGATGTGCATGACTGGAGAATAAAATCAAAGTTTTTAGGCCAGAATCAATTGAATCAGAAGAGAAAATCAAGGCAACTTAGTCAGAAAGTTACTTAAATTTTTAACATTTTCTCATCTCCTCTCAGATATGTACCCTAACTAAAAAAAGCCATAGATATGCAGATAGATGTTCATATAGATAAAGATACAAACATATATCCTAAAGACATATATAACTGTGGGCCTCCTGGATGGCCTAGGGGTTAAGTCTTATCACTGTCACACTAAGGCCTGAGTTCAATTCCCGGCCAGGGAGCTGACCCACATGGCACAGCAGACCTCTCCGATCTTGCCCATTGCTCCCTGCAGCAGTGTATTTCAGTAAATCTGTCTGTTCTTCTCCCTAATCTGTCTCTGTTAATCCTCTCACCCCCACCCCCCAGCCTCCACCCCAGTTCTTCTACACAGAAATTAAAAAAAAAAAAAAAATGAAATACAGTTTTGCCGAATCACCTACACAATTAGCTTAAGGTCACTTACCAATAGTGCTTATGATGCTTGTTTTGAAATGTTAAAAAAAAAGTTTTTGAGGGCCTCCCAGGTGGCACAGCGAATTGAGCACAGCGCTGTGAAGCTGTCTGCACCCTCTGCAGAGTGGGTTCTATTCCCAGCCAGCCAAGGAGATTCTTTCTCATGCAAGTAGACTGCCCTTCATGGTGGCTTCCAGAACCTCTAGGCTTACAAAGTGTCATGTCAGTAACCTCTTGAGTAAAAACAAGTGCCTATTTTAAATAGTACAAGCAGGAGTTCCAATATTAAATCCCACTGACCTGACTTGGATTCCAGTTTCCATTCTCCACCATTGTTTGTGTCCAGAGAGACATAATACTTGACCAGTCTCTCTACTGGGTTAAAAGTTCACTCATGAATGTGACATTGCTATGAGAGTCACTGAAAACCTACTAGATTAGTCAGATGTTGATTGATCATCTACAATAACAAAGACTTTTATATCATGGCTTGCAAACAAATGATCTCTTATTCACTTTTGATATCAGCTGTGGGTAGACAGTGGCTATGTCTGCCCAAGTGTCTTCTCCATTGTAGAATGTCAGCTGATGGAGTAGCTACTATCTAAGATATGCCATCTCCAAAGTAGAAGATAAAAGGCAAGACATTTTCTTTCCTGTAAATGACTCTTTAAGGTTCTGTTTGATACTGGCATAAGTTACTTCTGGTTATTTTAATTGGCCAGAGCAAGTCATGTAGCATAGACTCAGAATGGAGCAGGGCATCATACTCCTCCCACAAAAGCAAATGACAATACCACTTAAATAGTTAAAGAGTGGGTGAAGTTTCATACCCCAAGGAGATTCCAACAGGATTGCTACAGTCATCTAACCTCAGAGTTTCAAGCTCCCACTGACATTGCAATGCACTGGATCTCTCTATCCTAAAAATCTCACATTAAGATAAGTATGTGAAGTCTAGTCAGTGTGTCGGACTTGCCACCAGACTGGATAGAATGATGCATAGCAGTTTTAAAGTGGGGAAAATGTGGTTTTGAAGTTATTTACAAGCAGATCTGGAAAATACCAAAGAGGTCAATTAGTTAAAGATTAAATATATGGAATGAGAAGGAAATTAATCCCTGGTTCCAGTGAAAAAGACTTAGAGAATATGGAAGAAATGGTGCTTTTATTTTTGTTTTGTTTACTTTAAAGAAGTGCTAAAGTGGATCAAGAGCCTTCAAGACTTAAAAGTCTTTTGGAAGGTAGTCCTGAACGTCACCTTGCATTTTTCATTGACCGTTCCTTCATTGCTAAGTCAAGTCATGCTGGTGTACTTCTCTGCCTCGTCTTGGTCTTTTAAATTTCATTGTCTAATTATTAGCTCTGGGTCTTCAGTTCATAAATAATAAGTCTGTTACACTCCTAATTTTTTCTATGCTTTTTCAATTTTTGTGCCAATACCACAATCTTGTTTACTATAGCTGAAAAATGTTGATCAAAAATGGCACCCGCTGATTAAGTTAAGAAATGGTCGAATTAGTTATTCCCATATTGGAAATGGCTCACAATTTAAAAACTAAACAACAGTAGGTACACCATCCATGTGTTGACAAACAAGATACTTATGCCTAAGAGTAAAACTTTTAGGAGGGCAAGGATTTAGAAGTCATGAAACCACCAGGCTCTAGGATTTCCACATGAATTTGACTCTTAGGGAATAATGGTGATAAAAGAAAGCATTCTAAAGGAGATATTTCTATTCTTTCAACTGAATGCTGATAGTGTGCACATCAGAAAACAAATAAGTCTGGAGAACTTGAAAAGGAAAATTAAAAATAAATAAATAGTTGACCTTTTCTCAGTGGGACAGATAATTACAGAACCATGCCATTTGCTTTGCTGCCTGCACTATCCATTGTTCATAGTCAACATTTTTGAGGCCATTTAGCACTTTTAACTGTTTTCCAACTGATCTGACTCTTGTAAGGAGTTATATATTTCTGACATGAATTTTTTTTTATTTGTTTGTGATTGCCAACAAGCTGTGAACAATAACACTTTAAAACACCTGAGTTGATTGAAGTCATTTTTTCAGTGCTTCTCAAACTTTAGTGTGCAAGTTGATTCACCTCAGAATTGTGTTACAATTGATTCTGATTCAGTAAGTCTGGAATGGGACCTACAATTATGCATTTTTTAACAAGCAGGTCTGATATCAATGTCTTTATATATATTTTGTCTCTATTTCATAATAAGGACTCTCTAAATGTTTCTTTAAGTGAATGAATTAAAAATGAAACTCAAGAGGGGGGGCGGAGCAACATGGCGGCGAGGAGATGCTGCAAGTAAGATCTCCCCTTAAAAAAAGTTAATAGGGAGGAAAAGCGGCAGGTCCCAGTGAGAACCGGGACACGGAAGATAAACGGGTGACACCAGCAAACTGCCCTAAGAAGAAAGTGGCCATAAAAGAGAACTAGAAGGGAGGGAAGCGCAGAGCCCTGCTCCCCTCCCCCGCCCACAGAGGCGGCACTCTCCGACCGGCAGAGAGGAGGAAAACAACACACTAAAACGACCAACAAGAACAAACGACGCAGCAAGCGGGACCGTGAGTGGAAAGGAACTATTTCAGCCACCACACCCCGTGAACGGGAGCTGTGGAGAACCCTGCAGGATCCGCCGCGGAGGTGAGCTCCGGGTGCCATTGAAGAGAGACCCCGCCCCCGGGGAGGAGGCCAGCACCAGCACACAGCCCCGGCCGCCCAGTAAGCTTGCGCAGAAAAGTGGCGCGCTGGAAAAGCAGGCGCGGATCGCGGTCAGGATTGCGCGGGAAAAGCGGTGCGCTGGAAAACCAAGGGCGGATCGGAATCGGGATCGCGCGCGGAAAAGCAGTGCAGTTGAAAAGCAAACGCGGATCCAGATCGCAGCTGCCCAGGTCCCTGCGCCTGCGACCTAGGCTTGCGGGGAGACGCGTGGAGGCCCTCATGGAGTGAGCAGGAACCAGGCGCCCAGGCACGGGAGCGGGATTCAAAAGGCGCCATTCCCGCGCCACTGAACTGGGCTACAGCCTGAGTCCCGGAACTGAGGGCTTTGGAACTGACACCCGGGACACGAAATTAGGGGCGTGCGTTCCCCACGACGGTGGGGCACAAGGCAGACACCGCACCCCAAAGCCGTTGAGGTTTACCCTACCATTCCCGCTCTATTCCCTGTCCCACGGGGTGGAAAATCAGCTCCCCAAGGGCTCCAGGAGAGATCTCTGGCGCCACCTAGCGACTTGAAGCCAGCAGAGGCGCCTAGAGGAGCCAGTGGCCAGCTGGGGAGTTAGCCCACGCCGGGCCCCTTCCGACCAGTAGTCTGAGCCCACAGGGGGAGCGAGCACCCACAGCCAGGGCAGAGCAGGCGCGCAGAAGAGTGTGCCTGAGACCGGACGTGCAGGGAGTGAGTCCCACATCACCATCTTAGAACAGGGACATTTCTTCAGTAAAGACTACCTGCAGAAGGCTTCCTCAGGAGCCAGAGGTGAGCGGGGGAAGTTCGCCCACGCCAGACCCCATCTGGCCTGCAGTCCAAGCCCAGAGGGGGAGCAGGAACCCACCGCTAGGGCAGACCAGGCGCACAGGGGAGTGTGTCCCCACATCGGCATTTTAGAACAGGGACCTTTCTCCAGTAAAGACTGCTTGAAACTGACAGATGACTCCTGGAGGAACTAGAGGAGAGCAGAGAAGCTCACCCAAGATGCCGGCCAGTCCCAACTACACAGTGTCCCAACGCATACGGCAAATTAGAAAACAGACAGTAGGGAGGAGAAGAACCACACGCAACCTAGCAACTCCCCAGGGAAAAAGCACACCACAAAAAGAAAAGCAGCCCCCAGATTGCAACGACAGTAACTTGGAAGAACTTCTGAGCCTTCCAGAAAGAGAATTTAAAATTGCCGTGATTAAAAAACTGACAGAAGTCATAAAGGAAAACAATGATAAGGGAAAAATAATCAACAATCAGAAGAATGCAATTGAGTCCCTAGAGAGGGAAAACAATGGTCAGAAGAATGAAATTGAGTCCCTAAAGAGGGAAGTAAAAGAAATGCAGGAGATCAAAGAATTAATGGAAGAACTAAAGAATTCTGGGAAAAGCAATGAAAGCAGAATAGATGAAATGGAAGAACGAATAAGTACTCTTGAAGACACAGAAATAAGAAGAACTAAAACAGAAAAGGAAAGAGAAGTACGAAGGAAAAAGAACGAAGAAAGACTTCGGGAACTATCTGACTCCATGAGGAAAGGAAATATAAGAGTTATAGGAATACCAGAAGGAGAGGAGAGAGAGGTAGGAACAGAGAAAATATTCAAAGAGATAATTGAAGAGAACTTCCCAAATGTGAAGAAGGAGCTGAAAATTGACATACAAGAAGCAAGAAGAACACCAAACTTCCACGACGAAAGGAAAAATACAGCAAGACACATAATAGTAAAGCTCCCAAGAATCCAGGACAAGGAAAAAATAATGAAGCGGGCAAGAGGGAAGAAACAGATAACATTCAAAGGAAAGCCAATCAGGCTGACATCAGACTTCTCCGAAGAAACACTACGGGCAAGGAGAGAGTGGAGGGATAGGGTCAACAGACTCCAAGAAAACAGATGCCAACCAAGAATTCTCTATCTCGCAAAGCTCTCCTTCCTCTTTGAAGAAAGAATATGGACCTTCCCAGACAAACAGAAACTCCGGAATTTCATTACAACTAAACCCCCACTCCAAAAAATACTACAAGGAGTCCTAAAGCCAGAACCTCAGAGGGACGAATAACAATGAAAGAAGGCCAAAAAAAAAAAAAAAGTTATTAAAAGAATAAATAAATAAAATCAAAGGAAAGACAAACACAATGGCAAATACAGATGCTAACATATCAATACTAACTCTAAATGTAAATGGACTAAACTCTTCAATAAAAAGACACAGAGTTGCAGCCTGGATTAAGAAACAAAACCCAACCTTTTGCTGTCTCCAGGAAACACATTTAGCTACAAAAGATAAAAATAGGCTCAAAGTTAAAGGATGGAAAACAATCCTACAAGCAAATGGACCAAAAAAGAAAGCAGGAACAGCTATACTTATATCAGATAAAACAGATTTCAAACTCAAAAAGATAAAAAGAGACCCCAATGGTCACTACATTATGATCAAGGGGACAATACTTCAAGAAGAAATAACACTCATTAACATATACTCACCAAACGAAGGAGCACCAAAATATATCAGACAACTGTTGTCCTCTCTGAAAACAGACATCAGAGAAAACACATACGTAGTGGGAGACTTCAACACACCACTATCAACAATGGATAGATCAACAAGACAAAAAATAAGTAAAGAAACCAAAGCTCTAAATAAGGACCTAGAGCAATTGGGCTTAACAGACATCTATAGAACACTAAACCCCAAAAAAACGGAGTACACATTTTTCTCAGGCGCACACGGATCATTCTCCAGGATTGATCACATACTGGGGCATAAACAAACATCAACAGATACACCAAGATTGAAATCATATCAACCATCTTTTCTGACCATGAAGGCATCAAACTAGAAATAAACCATAAAAAGAAGGCAAGGAACTTTCCTACCTCATGGAGATTAAAAACCACACTACTGGAAGACCACTGGACTAATGAGGAGATCAAAGAAGAAATTAAAAAATTCTTTGAATTGAACGTCAAGGAGGACACCAATTTCCTAAATGTATGGGATGCAGCAAAAGCAGTAATAAGAGGAAAATATATAGCAATAGAAGCTCACATCAAGAAACAAGAAAGAACTCAAAGAAACAACCTAATCTCGAAGCTCAAAGATCTAGAAAAAGAACAACAAAAAAACCCAAAACCAGTAGAAGAAAAGAAATAATAAAAACCAAAGCAGAAATAAATGAAATTGAAACTAAAAAAACAGTCCAAAAGATCAATGAAACCAAGAGCTGGTTCTTTGAAAAAATCAATAAAATAGACAAACTCCTAGCCAGGCTCACAAAGGAAAAAAGGGAGAAAGCACAAATAAACAGGATCATCAATGAAAGAGGAGAAATCACAACGGACACAGCAGAAATCAAAAGAATAATCAGTAACTACTATGAACAGTTATATGGAAACAAGTTTAACAATCTAGAGGAGATGGACAAATTCCTACAACTCTACAATCACCCAAAGCTAGATAAAAAAGAAATAGAACACCTAAACAGACCAATTACAATTAGCGAAATTGAAATGGTAATCAAAAACCTCCCCAAAAACAAAAGCCCAGGACCTGATGGATTTACAAATGAATTCTACCAAACATTCAGAGACGAATTAGTGCCTATCCTTCACAAACTCTTCCAAAAAATTGAGAAGGAAGGGACAATACCAAACACGTTCTATGAAGCCAATATTATACTAATACCAAAACCGAATAAGGACAACACAAAAAAGGAAAACTACAGGCCAATCTCCCTAATGAACACTGATGCAAAAATCCTCAATAAAATTTTAGCTATCAGAATCCAACAATGTATCCATAAGATAATTCACCACGACCAAGTTGGATTCATTCCAGGGACACAAGGATGGTTTAACATCCGAAAATCAATCAACGTTATCCAACACATCAACAAAAAGAAATATAAAAACCATATGATAATATCAATAGATGCTGAGAAAGCTTTCGACAAAGTGCAACACCCATTCATGATAAAAGCCCTTGAAATTCTTGGGATACAAGGAACATACCTCAACATCATAAAGGCCATCTATGACAAGCCAACAGCCAGTATCATTCTCAATGGTGAAAAGCTGAAAGCAATTCCATTAAGATCTGGAACAAGACAAGGATGTCCACTCTCACTACTGCTTTTCAATATAATACTGGAAGTCCTAGCCAGAGCAATAAGACAAGAGAAAGACATCCAAGGAATCCAAATAGGAAAAGAAAAAGTCAAACTACCACTATTTGCAGATGATATGATAATATACATAGAGAACCCCAAAATCTCCACAGAAAAACTAATTCAACTCATCAATCAATTCAGTAAAGTGGCAGGATACAAAATCAACACGCAAAAGTCAGTAGCCTTCCTATACACAAACAACAAATCTGAAGAAGAAGAAATCAAAAAAACCATCCCTTTTATTATCGAAACAAAAAAAATCAAATATTTGGGAATAAATCTAACAAAAGAGGTAAAGGACCTATACAAAGAAAACTATAAAACACTGTTAAAAGAAATAGAAGACGACACAAAGAAATGGAAAGACATCCCTGCTCATGGATTGGAAGAATAAACATTATTAAAATGGCCATCCTACCAAAAGCAATATACAGATTCAATGCTATTCCAATCAAAATTTCAATGTCATTCTTCAAAGAAATAGAACAATTATTGATGAAATTCATATGGAATCACCAAAAACCCCGAATAGCCAAAGCTCTACTGAAAAAAAAAGAAGGAAATGGAGGTATCACACTCCCAGACTTCAAACTATACTATAAAGCCATAATCATCAAAACTGCATGATATTGGAACAAGAACAGACATACAGACCAATGGAATTGAATAGAAAATCCAGAAATAAACCCAAAGATTTATGGTCAACTAATCTTTGACAAAGGAGCAAAGACTATGCATTGGAGCAAAGAAAGTTTGTTCAATAAATGGTGCTGGGAAAACTGGGTCGCTACATGCAAAAGAATGAAGCTTGACCACTACCTCACACCATACACAAAAATCAACTCAAAATGGATTAAAGAACTAGACATAAGACCTGAAACCATAAAATACATAGAAGGAAATATAGGAGAAACACTATGGGATTTGCACATCAAAGACATCTACAGACACATCACCCAAAGCAGTGATAGTGAAGGCAAAGATAAACAGCTGGGACTACATCAAATTAAAGAGCTTCTGCACAGCAAAAGAGACAATAACAAAAACAAAGAGAAACCCCACCAACTGGGAGAACATTTTTGCACCCAACACTAATGATAAAGGACTGATCACAAAAATCTGCAAAGAGCTGATGAGACTCAACAACAACAAAGAAAATAATCCAGTCAAAAAATGGGCAGAAGAGCTAAAAAGAAACTTCTCTGAAGAGGAAATGCAAATGGCCAACAGGCATATGAAAAAATGTTCAACCTCACTTGTAATCAGGGAAATGCAAATCAAAACCACCATGAGATACCATCTTACACCAGTGAGAATGGCACATATTAAAAAAACTAGCAACAACAAATGTTGGCGAGGGTGTGGAGAAAAAGGAACTCTTCTGCACTGTTGGTGGGAGTGCAAACTGGTCCAACCACTGTGGAGAGTTGTGCGGAGATTTCTGGACCTACTAAACATAGAGCTTCCATATGATCCAGCAATTCCACTCCTAGGTATTTACCCAAAGGACACAGAAACATCAATTCCAAAGAACACCTGCACCCCTATGTTTATAGCAGCACTGTTTACAATAGCTAAGCTTTGGAAACAACCCAAATGCCCAAAAATAGATGACTGGATCAAGAAGATGTGGTACATATATACCATGGAATATTACTCAGCATTCAAAAAAGATAAACACATGCAATTTGCAGCAACATGGATGGCACTGGAAGGGATCATGCTCAGCGAAATAAGCCAAAAAGAAAAAGAAAAATACCGGATGGTCTCACTCATAGCAGGAATCTAGAAAACTTAAATAAGGGACCAGGAAAACGAATAACTATAAGAAAGTGAAAATCAAAATCAACAAAAAACTACGAACCAGAGACACTTTTAAGGGGGCGGGTTGGGAGGGGAGAGATCGGGGTCAGAATGGGGGGGCTGTAATTGTATGGGGAATATAAAAATAAAATTTATAAAAAAAAAAAATGAAACTCAAGTAGGTGCTATATTTTTACAAAGGAGATGATACATGCAATTCTAGTTTTTCCACTCTCCACGAACTATTGTTTAGAATAAACTGGGAACATCAATTTATTTAGACAGACAGTAAAAAGTAAGAAAATAGAAATAAAATAGTTACAGAATAAATAGCACAGTGCTCAGCACACAATTTCTATGTTATACTTCTTGATTTTATTTTTATTCCATCTACAGGGAAAATCTATCTGTATTTCTCAACCATCCAAAGTCTTTCTCCTATTGCTACATTTTTATTTCCCTTGGACCCTACTTTTTTTAATCTCTGCATTACTATTTCCTTCTACTGTTTGACAGATGACACTCCATCTTTGAGCAGATGCTTCAAAGGATGGCTCCCCAGTTCATTTAGAAAGACATACTAAATCTTTGATAAGGCCTTGAAAGGGGACAGAATCTTTTAATGTCTGATCAAACTTTAGTAGCTGACCTATTTAATTGGGTGGCCAAAGGGAATTGATGGGATGTCAAAGTCATGGGCTTGAATGTACCGTAGTGAGCCCTGGGTTATACAATCCTTGTAGCTCAAACCTCCTAACTTTCTGGAAAGAATGCAATGAATGCACACCTTACTTCAAAAATAGTAGGTGTTCAACAAATGTTTGTGAAACAATTGCATGATTACTTTCATGAAAGAATGTAAACATCTTGCTTGTAAAAGTCACTCCAAAATGAGTGTCGAAAAATGCCGGATAGTCTCACTCATAGCAGGAATTTAGGAAACCTAAATAAGGGGCCAGGAAAAAGACTAATTATAATAAAGTAAAAATCAAAATCAACAAGCAACTATAAACCAGAGACACACTACTGGAAGAGGGGAGGGGAGGGGGGATTAGGGTCAAAATAAGGGGGGGTGGGAATTGTATGGGGAATATAACCAAGATGAAAATGCATACATTGTGCAAAAATGAAAAATGATGTAAAAATATATAAAATAAAATTTTAAAAAAATAGATAAGGATAGTTCAAAACAAAGAAGAGTTTTCTATCTGAGCTCCCTTAAGTGACATCATTGGAACCTAGATCCATTCATTCTCTTTTCTCAACTGACACTTGAAGACTTCAATTTCCTGGGAGGATGCAGTCATGACTTTATTTCCAAGTGTGGGGCTATTAAAGGACAGTGAACAGTACACATGCTGAGTGAGCATGCTCTGCTCTCCTGGGAATCTCCTCCTACTACAGGTACCTCAGTCACACCTTAAACCCAGCCATGGGAAAGAAGCAGATGTGGGAGAGCATGGAAAGGATGCTTACTGATATGAGAGCAGATAGCGGTGTATCTTTCCTAACAAACATGGCTCACCCTATATAAGAAATGTTAAGAACTTATTATTTGGAGCCAGAGAAATCTGTGTTCACAGGTTAGAACTTGACCTTGGATAAATGTCTTATCTTTCTTGAGCCTCATATTTTAATCTGTAAATTGGTATTAATATAGCACTGTAAAGGATGATTTTGAGGATTAAATGGATGTAAAGAACATGATGTTAGAGTTCTCCAGACAAAGACAATAGGAGATAGTTCAGCTGTAGAGACAGCTATGGAGATAGAGATAAAATAAAAAGGATTTGTCAAGGGCCTCCCAGTGGCGCAGCGGTTCAGCGCTGGGTTGCGAAGCTGTCCGCAACCTCTGCAGCGCTGGTTTGAACCCCGGCTGCTCCCCGGCCGCCGGAGGAGGGTCCCACATGGTGCGCAGACCTCTCCTGCCACCCGCTGCTCCCCTCAGCAGTGTACTTCAGTCCTTCTGCCTGCTCTGCTCCCCGCTCTGGCTCTGGTGAATTCTCTCACCCTCCTGCGCTTCTGACTGTACCCAGTGCTTGTATAAATAAAAAAAATCTTTAAAAAAAAAAAAGGATTTATCAAAGGTGATTGGATTATGTGATTAGAGATGCTAACAAATCCAAATACCTGCAGATGGTAAGCTGGAGACTGAGGAGAATTGATGAAGTAAGTCCCTGGGTATATCTGAGAAGCAGAAGAGTTGACAGTATAGTTCACATCTGAAGGCAAGGAGAGGGGAAGAAAGGAAAGGGAAATGGAGAAAGAGAGAGGAGAAAGAAAAGAAATGATGTCCCAATTCCCAACTCAAAGATAGTCAGGCAGGAATTCTCTTTTTTCTTTTTCTTAACCTTTTTGTTCTATTTAGACCTACAACTGATTAGATGAGGCCCACCCATATAAGTTAACTGCAATAATTGCAATTTAACTGTCAATTCAAGGGTTTGTCTCATCCAGAAACACCCTCACTGATACTCCCAGAGTAATACTCCACCATAATTCACCAGAATAAAGTCTGGACCTCATGGCCCAGTGAAGTTTACACATAAAATTAACTGTCACAAACACTTAACACAGTGCCTTGAATAGCTGCAGATGAATAAAAAGGAACTATTCTTAGGATCTTGAATTCAGACTTTATCTTTTGGAAAGACTTAACCCATTTCCATGTGATTAAAAAAGCTATCCCCTCCCATTCCCTTGTCCCTATAAAATGCTAATGCTCAGAGCTCAACTAGGGCAAGAGACCACTCTAAAGCAGAATGCTTAAAGCAGAGGGAATTTAATACAAAAAACTACATGGGTGATGGAAGAACTAGAAGACTAACTCTGGGCATGAGGGTGCAAGAAGGGGACTGTGCTCCACTGCTGGGCTGGAGGAACACCCACCCCACAAGTAAGGCCTGTGGATACTGGAATATAAGGTTCTGGAAGAGCTGGAGACACAGAGAAGGAATGGGGGGTGGGCAGGGGAGGGAGAGCACAGCCCTGGCTTTTCTCTTTCGCCCTTTGCCTAATCTCAGACCAGTACCCTCAGAGATTCAGCCAGTAAGAAACCATTTGACCTCAGACTCGAGAAAGTGCCTACAACATTGTGTCACTAGAGTTGGCAGATCAGGGCTAGGATAGGGGAAGGGGTAGATCTGAGGCAAACAACATGATTATGTTCGTTCCTCTTACTGTCCTGCTGGACTATGCAAGCTGCTTTGTGCAGGACCCAGAGACTGAGGCTTGTGTAGAAAAACTCCCAGAGTAGGTGTTTCCTGAATGAGCATAGATGAGACTCATCTTGTGGCGACAACTTTGAGTTCTTTCCAGGCAATATTCATTCTGTTTCCCCTTCTGAATGTTTAACCAGGGATTGACAAGTACATGAGGCCTCCAAAAATTTTATTTATAGCTCCCCAAAATAGTCAATATTATTCTGAAATTCAAGTTTTTTCTGTCTCCTGAATTTTTTTCCCTAAATCTGGGAAATGCAGAGAGAATGTGTCCTTGGCTGATTGTGACGATCCTGCTTCTCTGTGTGTTGTGTCCATCCTTGTGTGGGACATTTGCAGCAGTAAAGGATGGAAGGGACACCATGAGGCATAATGGTCAGGTCTTCGCTAATGAAAGACCAGCAGGGCCTCTGAAATTTGTCACAGACATTGAGAAGGTGCAACTGGTACAACAAAGAGTGTCAACAACTTTCTATGGCTTCTTGTCCTGCCTGCTAAGCAGGAAAGAATCTAGTCAGACAGCCCCACAGTGGATGGCCCGTCCATCTGTGCCAAACTCCCAAGTGTCATTGATGCCAGAAAGAAGTGGGCTTGATTTCTGCAGATGCAGTTGAGAATTTCCAAACAGGGTCTCCTGAGTGGCACAAGGGGTTAAGCTCAGCACTGTGAAGGTCTCCACAGCATCTGCAGCACAAGTTTGATCCCTGGCTGGCCAGGGAGCTACCCACATGGTGCAGCAGACCTCTCCAGTCTCACCCGCTGCTCTCCCCAGCAGTGTATTTCAGTCAGTCTGCCTGTTCTGTTCCCCACTCTGCCTCTGGTGAATCCTCACACCCTCGCACCTCTGGCCTGTACCCCAGTTCATGAATGCATAAATAAATAAATCTTAAAAAGAATGATACTAAAAATATTAACAGTAACAACTACCCCTGACATGTGCCGGCCATTGTGCTCAGAACTGCACATTTGACCCCCAGAGACCATTCCGTGGAACTACCATGGGATTATTATCCCAATTTTGAGATGAAGAAAATGAAGCATTGAAAGGGTAATTTTTCCAAGCTCCCACAACTAGAATCATGGAGATTTAATATTAGAATAACCTCAAAAATCACCACATATAGACCTCATGTGAATAAATTTCTGTTTACTGGAATCTCAGACCCAACACCAAGGTAGAGATCAAAAAGGAATCGGGTCTAGGGCCTCCCCGGTGGCGCAGCGATTGAGCGCTGGGTTGTGAAGCTGCCCGCGGCCTCTGCGGTGCCAGTTCGATCCCCGGCTGCCCCACGGCCACCGGAGGAGGGTCCCACATGGCACACAGACCTCCCCTGCCGCCCACAGCTCCCCTCAGCAGTGTACTTCGGTCCTTCTGCCTGATCTGCTCCCCACTCTGGCTCTGGTGAATTCTCTCACCCTGCCGCGCTTCTGACTGTACCCAGTGCTTGTATAAACAAAAACAAACAAACAAACAAATAAATAAATAAAACATGCCTCTATTTAAAAAAAAAAAAAAAAGGAATCTGGTCTAAAGAGGTGCTGAAACCCAAATAAATAGAATAAACCTTCCTTACTAGAGTTACAGAATGCCATCAAGCCCACCTTGCAGCTACCTACATCCCAGGTTTTGGGGACTAATATATTGCCTCTATTTGCATACATATAAGCAAAAACCATGTGAAGGATAGTCTTACTAGATCCTTCTATCTTCTCACTGTCCTTGAAACACCTACATCTGTTTTATTCCATCTGTGAGTACCTTGGGGCTTCTCTATGTATCTATTAACTTTCAAAAGAAACACTTCCTCATAGGGAATGCTTAACTATTTTAAAAAATGTAGCTTATCACTTTGATTCTTATTTTTGTTTATTTCAAACTCTGTGCAATTCAAAACTCTAAAAGGAAACCAAGACTCCATCCCATAGCCTTCTAGGCACTGCATTCCAAGTAGGCAGAACTGTGCTTACAGTTCCTCTCTATTTTCGCTTGTAACTAATCATATTAAAAATAAGCAAATAGGGCCTCCCCAGTGGCACAGCGGTTGAGTGCTGGGCTGTGAAGCTGCCCACAGCCTTTGCAGCGCTGGCTCGATCCCCGGCCGCTGGCGAGGGTCCCACATGGTGCGCAGACCTCTCCTGCCACACCCGCTGCTCCCCTCAGCAGTGTACTTCGTCAGTCTGCCTGTTCTGCTCCCCGCTCTGGCTCTGGTGAATTCTCTCACCCTCCCGTGCTTCTGACTGTACGCAGTGCTTGTATAAATAAATGAAATTTTTTAAAATCTAAAAAAAAGCTAATAAATTTCTGTCCTTCCTGCAGTTTTATCAAATTATTGAAGCGAGCTACAGCCCACTTAAATGATACCACATATACTATCCCCAAGCAAAGTCCTGTGTGTGTACAAAGTATAACTCACACACATTCACAGCATATGTGCATACAAACACACACACACACACTTACTCTTTTTTAATCATTGTTTTCTGGTAGGAATCATGGCATCTCAAGGTTCAGAACAGATCTGGCTTGGAGGCTAAAATGTCTGCAATGATCTGCAATATGGACTCTAGCACCTGATTTTCTTGCAAGAAAAACATTTATGAGCCTGCAAGAACATTTCCTAGTGTTTTTTTTTTTTCTTTTCTTTGAATTTTCTTTGTTGCCAACTTTGTTTTATAAGCAAACAACATATATTCACTGCTGCTAACTTTATATGGTTATGTATTCATCATTTAAATTTATGTGGTTTTGAATACCTCTCATCTCCAAAGAGTTATTTTTCCCCTTAAGACATGCCTCAACTTGTTCAGATCTGTTGCTGAAACAGCTAAGTATAGTAGCAAGAAAGCGGACAATCCTTCATTGCTATGCTGGAGAGCAGGGCTTCTCACCCTCACCACTGCTGACATTTTGGACTGGATAATTATTTGTTGCCAGGAATGTCCTATCTATGTAAGAATATTTAGCAGTGTATCTGGTCTCTATCCACTACATTCCAAAGCAATAACCCTCTTGCACCCCACCCTCCAAGGTTGTGACAACCAACCTAATATCAGATATTACCAAGTAATCACTACCAGTTCACAATCACTGTTGTACAAGAAAATTTAGGACATCTTTGTCTAGTAAGCACCTATGGATGCCCATCACTGAACCAGCATTTTCTGATTCTTTCCTTCCCAATCACATTCTAAAATAAGCAGTGATGTCCCAGCTTTCAAGATAGAGAAATTGATATATGCAGGGATAGACATGAGGGTTTACCACTCAAAACTGGGTCTGACCTCCAGGCCCAGCTCTCTCCAGTCTCTTTACCTGAAGGGTTTGCCCACACTCTCATAAGTGCTGCCTCTGTCTTAGTGACTCTAAACTCTTTTTCTTGCCAAGATAAACGTGGCACAAGAGAGTCCTGTAATCATCAGTAAATTTTGCTCTGTTCAATCCCTTTCTCTCATAGTCTCTCTTAGCTATCTCAGATTTAAAATGTACAAGTCAACTTAAAACTGTGATTATAACAATATCAACTTCACATATACAGATACAGTAATTCAAAACTAAATTTTAATGCTTTCAGGACATCAAGAATGCACACCACATCTTAATCTTCATTTTCAGAGTTGTCTTTGATGAAAGACTCTATTCAGTACTAAACCAAATGGAGATCAATGAAGGAATTTTGTCACTGAAAGGTTTCCTATTAAGGATGTTTTGAAAATTTGAGGCAGTGACTTCTCACCTTCTACTCCCCACCAACAGAAAACTCTCAATCTAACCAATTAACAAAATGTTCAACAGAACTCTAGATTGATCTATGGGATATCAGTCAGTGTCCCTTTTTCTTTTTTATAAAGTTAGATACATACAATTACGCTTCTTACCTAACATATTCATTTTTTTAAAGATTTATTTAATTATTTATGCAAGCACTGGGTACAGTCAAAAGCACGGGAGGGTGAGAGAATTCACCAGAGCCAGAGCGGGGAACAGAACCGGCAGACTGACGAAGTACACTGCTGAGGGGAACAGCGGGTGGCAGGAGAGGTCTGTGCACCATGTGGGACCCTCGCCAGTGGCTGGGGATGGAACTGGCGCTGAGGCTGCAGACAGCTTCACAACCCAGTGCTCAACCACTGGGTTGAGGAAAAAAAAAAACCCTTAGAGGGGCCTCCCCGGTGGCGCAGCGGTTGAGCGCTGGGTTGCGAAGCTGCCTGCATCCTCTGCAGCGCCAGTTCGATCCCCGGCTACTGGGTGAGGGTCCCACATGGTGCGCAGACTTCTCCTGCCACCTGCTGCTACCCTCAGCAGTGTACTTCGTCAGTCTGGCTGCTCTGCTCTC
The DNA here is from genome assembly GCF_014898055.3 of Talpa occidentalis. Lineage (NCBI taxonomy): Eukaryota > Metazoa > Chordata > Mammalia > Eulipotyphla > Talpidae > Talpa > Talpa occidentalis. The sequence goes on from NW_023601754.1 coordinate 35,913,607, forward strand.
CTCAATGACTCTGGTGAATTCTCTCACCCTCCCGCGCTTCTGACTGTACCCAGTGCTTGTATAAATAAATCTTTTAAAAAAAAAAGCCCTTAGGGGCCTCCCCAGTGACGCAGCGGTTGAGCGCTGGGTTGCGAAGCTGCCCGCAGCCTCTGCAGTGCCAGTTCGATCCCCGGCTGCTCCCCGGCCACCGGAGGAGGGTCCCACATGGCGCGCAGACCTCTCCTGCCGCCCGCTGCTCCCCTCAGCAGTGTACTTCGTCAGTCTGCTGGTTCTGCTCCCCGCTCTGGCTCTGGTGAATTCTCTCACCCTCACACGCTTCTGACTATACCCACTGCTTGTATAAATAAATAAATAAAAATTAAAAAAAAAAAAGAGTTTTTTTTAAAAAAAAAAAAGCCCTTAGATAAGTGTTTTTAGGCAACAATTAAAAACAGCAATATTGGGGGCCTCCCTAGTGGCGCAAGGGGTTAAGATGTAACCTATGAAGCTGTCCACAGCCTCTGCATATTATGAGTTCAATCCCCAGTCCCCAGCCAGTTGGGGAGCAACCCACATGGTGCAGCAGACTTCTCCTGACTCGCCCGCTGCTCCCCTCATCCAGTCAATCTGCCTGTTCTGTTCCCCACTCTGTCTCTGGTGGATCCTCTCACACCCCACACCTTCTGGCCTGTACCCCAGCTGTTGTATGCATAAATAAATAAATCTTTAACAAAAAAAAGGAATAGTGAACACAGCTCATCTTTTCTGTTGCACGTACACTAGGCGAGGAACTGTCCCCAACTTACATGACCCTGGACTTCCTCTCCATTCTCTGAAGGAATTATCTCTTTGAAGAACACATTTTCAGAAAGACTGAAGTATATTTTCTCTTCTAAAGAGTCTGTGCTTTGTTCTGAAGGAAGTCCTCTAGAGTTCTCGGTCCCAAACTTTGCCAGCTTTTTTTATGGCAATTTTCTAGACTTATTCTTTTTATCAAATATTTTACATAACAGAACATATGGGCCTACTCATAATCTCTGGAAACTCTGAAAAATCAGGTATAAAGCCTAGTTTATCCTTTTCAGACAAACAGGGCACATAATGTTCAATTCCCAAAACCATGGCAGGAAAGCTTACTTTCATCTTTCCCATTTTCAGTTGACAGGATCTCCAGCAGAAAGCCTACCCCATATACCCACTTTGGGGGCCTCCCTGGTGGCGCAAGGGGTTAAGCACCGCACTATGAAGCAATCCTCAGCCTCTGCAGCACAATCTCAATCCCTGGCGGGCCAGAGAGCAACACACATGGAGAAACAGGCCTCTCCTGTCTCACCCACTGCTCCCCTCAGCAGTGTATTTCAGTCACTGTTGTTCTGTTCCGTGTTCTGTTTGTTCTGTTCCCCACTCTGGTGAATCCTCTCACCCTCCCCGCATTTCTGGCCTGTACCCCAGCTCTTGTATCCATAAATAAATAAATCTTTAAAAAAAAAACCTCATCTTTGGTCAGAGCAGATCAGATATCAAATACAGATTGCCTAGTGAAAAGACAGGGAGATTAATTATTAAACACATTCAAATGGTTTAATACCCATGGCCATTTATGTTTCATCTTCGCTGATACATGAATGATAAGGGCTTATGAAAACTTGAACATAGAATTTATAGACTGCAGCACAGACATTTCTATTTGAAAAGGATGCTAAGAGGATAACCACATTTTAGCTGCCCCAGCAGTTTGTATCTTCCAGAGTGAACAAGAACCACATTAAGTCAGCAAATCTTTATCCCCTGTGAACACAGAGCTTCATATTCAGAGGGGGATGGTGCCTTCTGGGAAGCCCCACCCACCCACTTAGACCTATGCATTCCTCTCCCCTGGTTAAGGCAGGGTACCTAAGGTGACAGATAGCATTACTCAATTCCAGAGAAAGACTCTTCAAATATAATGATAGGATCTCAGGGTTTTGTTTCATTTTGTTTTTTGCCTAGATCTTTAAGTCTTTGATATTATACCAAACAATAAAGGCTGGCTAGAGGTTACCTTGTTTGAAGGAGGTTGTCTGCTTAGAATATGAATTTTGTGGCATGGCAGAGGGCTATTTATTTAATGAGGTGAACAATTTCCTTGAGTAAATTATTATTTGAATTATTACTTGAGCCACTAATAATGGTAGTACTGCTACCACCACCAAGGGTACTACTTTAGAGAACAATAATGAATATCAATTGATTTTTCTTTTGCTCTGGCACATTGTGCTGTGTTTGTTATATGCAGTGGCATTTTAATTCTCCATTGGTCATGATTTACTATGTTGACCCTACTACTTTCATGTTAAAACTGGGGGAGAGAACAGTTAATAACTCCCAAAGTTATACAGTCATTAAGTGTCCAAGATGAGATATGAACCCATATATCATAACTTTAGAGCCCATGCTCTTAACCACAACTTGATGCCAATAATAAACAATTGGACATTATTCATGAGTTTAGTGTCTAGAGTGGAAAGGGATAGAATGGTTCATATTTCTATCTAGAAAAACTTGTAAAAAGTGAAAAAAATTAAAAGCCTAGTTACAAAAAGAGTAAATAACTACTATTACTACAAGAAAGAGATAACATTGATTTGATCAGTACAACTTAAATTAATTTTAAAATAAAGGTTAAGGATGGGTAGAAATCATGGTGATTGAATTTAGGAATGGTGGTTCTAAAATGCTGCCTGCCACTGACTCTCTGTAGTATTTTGGGTAAATCATTCCATTCTCTGGCTATCTATGAGCAATCATAATGGTAATGTAATAATAACAATAACAATAAATTCTTTGTTTTGCAAAAATGGCCCTAATTGCTCTCCAGAATGTTTTTTTAATTTGGATACTCACTCCCAGAAACAGAATAATATGGAAACAACTTCATCATTCAGGGGTGATTTGTATTACAATCCCCAAATGCAATTTACAAACAAAAAACACATATACCTAACATCATGACTTCCATTGTAAATTTTAAATTACTTGGAACTTTGATATGTCATCTCTATTCAATTCTTCACCTTATCAGCTTTTTCTTTCCTGTAACTTCAAATCTATGTCTGTGCTGGGTTATCCAGTTTCACTCTTTAACCTTCTCTAGCTTCAGAAGAATCAGCTTCGCATGCCCTCTAAATTTGTGTTGGAGCCATGCTTTTGAAAACTCTAAATCAATGAGCTAGAGAGAGAGGCCAGGTACGTATTTTCCCTAGCTGCTTCTCTACCAGGCCATGGCTGCACAATGGCTGTTTCTCTAAGGAAGGACATACTCATCTGAGCCAGGGCTCTAGGTCTTGGGTACTGGTCTAAGGTAACTGCTGCTTCTTCGTGAACCTTCAAACCTAGGGGAGGTAACAGCTTTCAGCTTTTTTTTTTTTTGTTTTGTTTTTTTTTTGTTTTTTTAAATATATTTTATTTATTTATTCATTCATACAAGCACTGGGTACAGTCAGAAGCGCGGGAGGGTGAGAGAATTCACCAGAGTCAGAGCAGGATGCAGAACAGGCAGAAGGACCGAAGTACACTGCTGAGGGGAGCAGCGGGCGGCAGGAGAGGTCTGCGCGCCATGTGGGACCCTCCTCTGGTGGCCGGGGAGCAGCCGGGGATCGAACCGGCACTGCAGAGGCTGCGGGCAGCTTCGCAACCCCGTGCTCAACCGCTGCGCCACCGGGGAAGTCCAACAGCTTTCAGCTTTAATTGAGCTAAGGATACTTCACCATTCCTTATTTATTTCATTAATCCTATATTTAGATCATAGTCACACCATTACAATCTATTTTATCACACCTATTAAATCTGCTACCTGTTAAGATCCAGACCCACACAGAGCCTTTGACTAAAACATATTTTTCCACTGCCATATTCCTGTATGTCTAGTTTATATTCATTCCTTGAGATTCATCTTAATCTGAGACACCAGAAAAGATTATGTAGAAAAAAAAAAACCTTTTAAATATATGCCAAATGTCTCTGGATATCTCTATAATTTCTCTTGCCACTTTATTATAATAATCTGTTTCCTTTACTGGAAGACAAAATTCTTGAAGTTGAAGTCACAAATAAGTTAATCTGGTTTTGTATATTCCTTCTAACTCGCTGTCCCAGACACAGCAAGTTCTAGTTGATAAAATAAACAAGTTATTGAAAAATATCCTGTGTCATATAATACCTGCAGTTTTGTGTCAGCTCACATTAATTGGACATCCCAGGGTTATCCTGTGTGATAATAGAGATCATCTTTTAAATGGAAACTATCACTGGGATATCAGGGATATTTAGCATTTGTAGATTGCTATAAATTCCTTTAATGAAAATCTCTCCATTAAATACTGATATCTGCTATAGAGATAAAATAATAAATTCAGTTGGGGGGTAGGAAATAATTATTTGGTGCCATTAGCATGTTGAGTTTAGGTAAGACAATGCAGTATTGTAATGAAGACAATGAAAAATTAAGCAAGGGGGCTGAACTTTGAAAGCTCTGATACATAAATTAATTTTCATCTGTTACAAATACTGTAGATTTAATCTGAGGGGGGAAAACTTCCCCTCCTTGACCTGTACTTTTTTTTTTTTGCTTTTTTGCCTTTTTACTTTACTTACTTTTTTGCCTTTTTACTTTACTTACTTTACTTACTTAATAAAGCATGAAACCTTTGTTCTTCCAATGATTAAAAAAAAAAAAAAACAGTTTAAAACAACCAAGCCATCAAGAAATTGGACTGCCTGTAGTTTTGCTTTTTTTTTAAGATTTATTTATTTATTTATACAAGCACTGGGTACAGTCAGAAGCACGGGAGGGTGCGAGAATTCACCAGAGCCAGAGTGGGGAACAGAACAGGCAGACTGACGAAATAAACTGCTGAGGGGAGCAGCGGGCATGGCAAGAGAGGTCTGTGCACCATGTGGGACCCTCGCCAGGCGGCCGGGGATCCAACTGGCACTGCAGAGGCTGCGGGCAGCCTCGCAGCCCAGCGCTCAACCACTGTGCCACCAGGGAAGCACTGTAGTTTTACTTATTAGAAAAGAACTGATGGAAACTATACAAGCCTCCTGTCCACTTCCCCCAAGCAGTTAAGTTTCTTGTTTCAACCTAAATGTTCCTTTTAGCTTTATAAAGTACATGGTTCTTTTAACCTGGGTTGTGATACTGCAATATGCAGCCTACACACTCCATTTAATAAGTATTAATCGAGTGCATCACATGGCAAGTAATCTGGATACAAAGAGGAGACTGCCCAAATCTACACTCAACCTGGGAGCTTCATTTCATTCCTACTGCCTGCCTCACAGAGTGTATTTAATAAAGGTTCAGAGTTATTGACTTCACTAGAGTAAGAAATAAAGCAGAGAGAGAAAAAAACCTAAAGGATCCAAAGTCATTTTAAGGATCTTGTAAAGAGGCAACAGCCTTGACAGAGGAATAAATTTTCCCACCATCCTAAAGATCAAGGCTGCACTCATTAAAGCACACGGAAAATATTGTACAGTTTTGCAGGATGTGAATAAGGATTAGATAATTTCCAAGGCTTAGGTAACATATTCTATGAACTGTTTTGTGGAACATCTGTAAAACCTTTCTATTATGGCATAGAATAGTGTGCCTGTGTTTTATATGATAGACGGCCTTTTTTCATAATTTTTTTGAGCTAATATTAGCTCACTTGGCTGTTTCCATTATAGAAGTGTAGGGTCTCTCCTCAGGCGTTGTTGCTACAGTAAATCCACCTTCAAAGAATCCATTGTCCACCACCATAGACCCTTGTGCTTCCTCCCCTCACTGTTTTCCTCTCTCTGCTTCTCACTTTCCCACCCTTTCCACAGTCAGGTTTCAAAGAGTTAGTTTCTTGTTTGACTTTATCTGACCCTTTGTTTTATTTCACTTTATTCCTCATATAGGTAACATCATCTGGTATTTGTCTTTCTCCTTCTGGCTGGCTTCACTTAGTTTTAGCCCTTCCAGCTCCATCCATGTTGCCTCAAATGGCATGAGTTTAGTTAGTTAGTTAGTTAGTTAGTTAGTTAGTTAGTTAGTTAGTTTAGTTTAGTTAGTTAGTTTTGATACCTGAGTAGTCAGCTATCAAATGTAGGATTTATAATGTAGGATTTGGACTTCATGGTTAAACTATAATACACACACACACACACACACACACACACACACACACGTATATATATATAAAATAATTCCAGTTGGACTCTGTTATTGTGATGTTGGGATTTGGTCATAGAAAGTTCCGAGAATCTCCATCAAAAGTCTCTTTGCAGGGGTGGGGGTTAGGAAGGTTGGGTAGGAGATTGTCAGTAGAGGAATGGACAGACTATTGCCTACTGGAGTATAAAGGAGGAAGAGCTATGCAGTCTAACAGAACCATCAAAAACAGCCTTTAGAAAAGATAGTATTTTCTCCCTGCTGCGCAGACATTTGAACTTGCTGAGAAGCCCCACTGTTTAGCCTGTGTGGAGGCTGAAATATCAGCAGCTCCAAATGACAATTGGGAAAAGCATTAAATGGGAAACACTTGAAGCAAATGGCAAAAGGAAATCAATCAACATTGTTGTTTTTTTTTTCCTTTTTTAAGCAGGGGTGGAGGGGGGCCTTCTCCTGAAGACTTAGCAAGGCCATGCATGAATACAGTAGCAAAAATTTGCCTCTGAAAAATCTCACTATAATTATCTGTCTAATGGCACACTGTAACTACCATTCAACAAAAGGGCAATATCACCTCTGGGTGTCAGGTCCTACCTTTCATGATGACCATTAATCACTATAATGGCTATAATACCACTGTGCATCTGCCTGGTGCTTTGGCTTTTACACTGCACTTTCACAAATATTACATCATGGAGAAGCAGTATGGTGGAGAAGCAGTATGGCGGAGAAGCAGCATAAGGCCACTGTGTGACAGGCTTGGATTATAATTCCAACACTACTATGTAAGGCAAGACAACCCTAAGCAAATTGCCTAAAGTCCTAATGGTTTCTTGGCCAAAAAATAAGAATGATGACATTGATCTGAAAAGGTAGCTGTAAAGATCGTAGCTAATGTCTATAAGTTAACTGCAGCATATTAGGTGCTCAATAAAGGATCATTGTTATTATTATTATTAGTGTTGTCAGACTCTCAAAGGTAACTCTAAAGTTAGACAGGGCATCTATAAATCATTCAAAACTAAACATGAGGAAACTGATTTCAAACATGTAACAGCACTTGCCTAAGATAATATAACTTATTAAAGTATCAGAATTCCAATATTGAAATTTGTTTATCCCAAAGATGACCTCAGAAAATAAGTTTTCTATCTGTATATAAACCATGCCACTATAAAATAAAGTAGGGAGAGAAAAGGAGGAATTAAGATTAAGCCCATTGATTCAGCTGCTAGAAATTTTACCTGTCTAGAAAAAAAAAAAAAAAGATCTATGTCAAATTATATTCTGCTAGCCACAGAATCTTGTGTCAAATTAAGCCACTTAGGACTTCCCTGGTGTCCAAGGGAGGCCAAGTCTCAGTGCTATGACCACTGCAGAGGCCTGAGTTCGATCCCCAGCCAGGGAGCTACCCACATGGCACAGCAGACCTCTCCTGTCTCACCTGCTGCTCCCCTCAGCAGTGTATTTCAGTCAGTCCACCTGTTCTGCTCCCCACTCTGTCTCTGGTGAATCCTCTCACCGCCCCCACACCTCTGGCCTACACCCCAGTTCTTGTACCAAAAATAAATAAAATCTTTTAAACAAAAAAATAAATTAAGCCATCTAGTATGCCCTAGAAATACACACTATCTTGAAGAGTCAAATGTTCTACATTGTATTACCCTTCCATTAAATTACTCTTTTTTTTTTTTTTGGTTTCTAATGACATCAGTATATTGCATAACTGAAATTACAAACAGGCAATAGGGTGGAGTGAGGTAGCTTCTGTGGAGCTTGTTAAATTATTGATTTACAAAGTCCATTGATAGCAAATCATTATTTTTTACCTGATGGATCTGCAGGTTTTGTATAACAAAAGATCTTTTAAGCAGCAAGATTGATGCATTAACTTGGGAAACAGCGTATCAATAAAGGTCAGTAAAACAATATGATTTATTCAAATGCAATGCTGCTGTAAGCAATTAGTTTTTACATTCCAGAATAAATGCCAGGAATTTTTTATTTGTATTTAGGCCCCTACAAAAGCCCTGTTTGAAATGTTTTATTACATCATGTTGTTTTTAGAGATGAAAAGAACCAATTTATTTACCTTTCATGACCATTTCTAAATGGTAAGAGAAGGTAGGGACCTACAGTAAAAATCAATTGCTTAATAAAATACTTAATTGACTAAGTGCTTGGTCTGATGGGCCAAAAGCACAGACAGTGCACAACCAAAGGAAGGGTGCTTAATTAAAATGGGGCTGACTGTACTTAACGGAATTCTGCCATGTAGATAGAAATTAATGCTGGAAAGACATCTACATTTATTATTACTTTGCATAGTGGAAGCAAATTTAAGTAGCCCAATTAGGCCTTTGTCTTAATGTATTTCACATATGCACACTTGTGGCTAGCACAGCAGTTACAAGGAATTTTTTAAAAAATCACTGTTTCCCAAAATATAAGAACCCATTAGTAAGGTAGTTCACATTCTGGTTTTGTTTTTTTGGGGGGAAACACTTTGAAATATAAACTGGGGGGCAAGGAGTTGAGCACAGTACTGTGAAGCTATATGCAGCCTCTGAAGCAGGAGTTCAATCCCCAGCCAGCAGGGGAGCAACCCACATGGCACAGCAGACCTCTCCTGTCTCTCCAGCTGCTCCCCTCAGCAGTGCATTTCAGTAGATCTGCCTGTTCTGCTCCCCCACTCTGTCTCTAGTAAATCCTCCCACCTCCCACACATCTGGCCTGTACACTAGTTCTTGTGTGCATATATAAATAAATCTTTTTAAAAAAATGAAAAATAAACTGGGACAATTTGGCTGAAATGTCCTGATAGTTTTATAAGTCATGTTTTTATTTCAGATAGGTGATGATGAGCCATTAGACATGGTGAGGTAATACATGCATAAAAGTTATTGCAAATTTACTTTTTTAATAAAATGGTAAAACATGTGCAAATGACAACTGTCCTTGCCTATTCATGCTTTATTACTCTTATCATGGCAATATGAGTGATATTTTTTATAAGCATGTAAAAATTTTAAACTATTAGAGAAAATAAGATTTCCTTTTGTTTTTACTACCATATCTGTGATTTAAAATAATTTTAACCTCTCCATAGGTCCTTGGGTACTTAGGTTGTTTCCTAACTTCAGGACATGATATATATATGCAATGGAATATTACTCAGCTGTAAAAAAGATGAACTCTTGCCAATAGTTGACAACATGGATGGAATTGGACAGGATTACCGTAGGCAAAATAAACCAGAAGGAAAAGGACAAAAACTGGATGGTTTCACTCATATATGGAATGTAGAGAAACAAAGGATCAGACAACACCACACCAAAAACAAAACCAAGAAATCTGACTGTAAAATTGAGAATACCAGAGAGGGAAGAAGGCAGGTCACATGGGGGGAAGGGCCTCATGGACTATGGTGGAGAACTCGGGCTGCCTTCCCAGTGGGTGTGGTACGGCAACATATATCTGAAGATGTATAAACGTATACCTTGGGATCATATACAGTGTTGTAAACCAATGGTGTCTCAATTCTTTTTTATTTAAAAAAATTGAATCAGTTTCACGTGGTAAAATTTTACACATAATTAGATTCACCAATTATGGTGTACAGCATGACTTCTTTAATAACATTTTTTGAGGCAGGATTGACTACATGAAAAAAAATCTTAAGGACTCAGTGGTCAGAAACATGCTTAAATGTGCTTCCCAAGTCAGGATGAATGATTATATCTTGTACCTCAGTTCACAATGAAGTACAATACCTCGTGGGATTTTTGGGGTTCTGGAGACACAGTCATAATTTGGGAATGCTACTCTATTACCAGCTGTTACTTAAGCTGGGACCAGAATTTAAGAGAACTGCACATAAGGTCCAGGCTGCAGTACAAGCAGCTCTACCCCTTTGAGATATCTGAGCCAGGAAAACATGTGGTTTTAGAGGTAACAGTCAAGAAAAAAGGTGATGTATAGAGCTTATGGCAAATGCCAAAGTGAAAAATAACAATGAAGACTTTAAGCTTCTGAAATAGGTCCATGCCAACTGAAGCGAAGAATTACATACCTTAGAAACATCAAAATCTTGCATCTTCTAGGCCCTGGTGGATAGTACCTGATCATGGTATAAGACTATCCATATAGTCAGGACTGTCCATCATCAGCTGCGTTTTGTCAGACTCACAAAACATTAAGATAAGACAGGCTAAGAAAAAATATGAATATACTGTGATATGAAATGATGCATTCAGGATTGAGTACAAACTAAGACAGGGGGCACAAACAAGCTACTCATCTCATAGTCCAGAACCAGTGCTCCAGTTCTTGACAAGAGAGACAAGGGGTTTCCATCAGGACAAGCTGTAGCTTCTAATCTAATGAAATCTAAATGAGTAAAAGTAGGCTAGCTGTTAATGACAATTAAGTTGCAAGAAGATTTTTAAAGATGTGCAACAAATAGGATTATTTGCAAAGAGAATTCTATGAAAATAATTGAGGGCCTCCCTCGTGGTACGGGGGTTAAAGACAGCACCATCAAGCCATCACCAGCCACTGCAGCACAGAGTTCGATTCCCAGCTGGCCAGGGAGCTGACCCACATGGCACAGTAGACCTCTTCTGTCTTGCCTGCTGCTCCCCTCAGCAGTGTACTTCTACTCCCCACTCTCTGGTGAATCCTCGCACCACCCTCCCTCCATACCTCTGGTTTACACCCCAGTTCTTATATGCATAAATAAATCTTTTTAAAAAGAAATGAGTCAGTGCTCATATTAAATTCAGTTTGATCAAGATTTCAATGGAGCGAGGGTCTAACATTCCAGACTGACAAAGCACCATGTGCCAGACCCTATGACAGGCACATGGTAACTCGTATCCCACTGGATCCATACAGCAACTCTTAGGAGGCAACTGTCACTACCACTCATTTGAAGATAAAGCAGGTGATGTTGAAATAAAGTAAGTTGATGGTCAAATAAACTAGACAACACAGATTGGTGTTAAATTGGGAAGAAAACTATCTCCTTCGAAAGAAATTCCTCCCACACACCATTCTAGCTGGTAATGCAAGAATAATTAATATATAATGCTAGTGCTCAGGGTCACTAGCTGACCCTGAGACTTAAATTATATATATATTGATTATATATATATAATTAGTAATATATGTAAATTATACATATGTACTTACACAGTTTAAATGGGAAATGGGATGCTACATTACATTATCCATTGTTATCCCAGAATCTATTCTCCTAAAATCAATCATCCTAACAACTACTATAGATTAATTTTCAATAGATTAATTACTTTAGGATAAACATCATGACTTCTTTGTGTACTTTCCATAGAACTTACGGCTTTGTCATGTGTAATTTGCTTAGTACATGTGTTTAGAAAACAGCTTAAGATTCTAAAAAATTAAGTTTTCATATTTACACTATCATGGCATTTTAAAATTGAGAATTTCCTTATAGACACCTTGGTGCAATTTTTTTACTTTATGATGGTGTAGACTTAAACTTAATTGATTTGCTCAAGGTCACAGAACCAAGTAGGGTAGAATTAACTCTGTAAATAAAAATTAAGCAAGTACCTACCAAGTAACAAGGACTAGGGTTATAAAGATCTTCCATTACCTCCAAAATACCTGCGAATGAGCTTTCAATTACTCTTACTATAAGCTCCATGAGAGGAGAGATTTTGTTCTATTCACTTCTGAATCACCAGCAAATTGAGCAGTGTCTGGCATCTGAATATTTGATGAATAGCTGAAGAATGATTTAATGAACCATTAGTTTTCATACTATGTAAACATCCTTTCATGATCTACAAGTTATTTAAGAATCACAGTTCATCTTTTGGAGTGTCAGTTATTAATGCACAGTCCAAAGATGGTAGAATTCAGCTCAAATGTGCTTCTCTTTCTCAGAAAAGGGGCATATGTATGAGAAGAATTTCAGCTGTATGCTTTCTGATTGCATTCAACATAAGCAGGAGACTACTGCTTCTTTTTCAAAAAACGTTCATGTTTGGGGTGAACTTTCTGTGTTGCCTTCCCTTGTTTGGGCACAGTGCAAACACAGCCAGAATCTATAATTGGCCATGCTGTCACTGAGCCCTCACTTATCCAATGGAACATCAGCTTTATGAAAGCAGGTTTGCTTTTCATGTTCACAGTAGTGTGTTGAGTTTTCTAAAATGAAGCTCTTGCAAGCCATTATCAATGGGAAATAATAAAAGGCTAGTGGGGACCAGGTTTGCATTGCTTCTTTTTAAGGCTTTTTACAAAGGTATACTTGGGAATGCTGTTTTTCAAAATCCTGTCCTGACAAGTTAAGTACTAGCAGTTCTTTGTTGAAAGAAAGATCTTTCATCTTTTTTTTTTTTCTTTTTCTATTTAGGAAAGTTTCCTTCCTCTGAGATCACCTTCTCTGGTCTGTAATATGCCTATTGTACGGCAGGCAGAAATTCAGTTGCACTCCCCACCACCAGCCTTTATTCTGAATATAGACTCGTTAGCTCTACATACTGCATGGGTCTGGAGACAAATCACATCCCTCACGTTTCCACAATATTATTCATCACTCACAAACATGTCCTGTGCCTCATGTGTACAAAGGGCTACACAGGAGACTACAAAGATGAATCGACCCTTGTAATTATGATAAATTGACAGGGGAAATGACTTTTACTGCCTGCTTTCTACATTCCAAACACTGAGTGGACTCTACACTGACACTATATAATATTCAAAATACCTCATATATAGGCATTAAGATTTTTCTTCTTAAAAAGGGGAAAATGAGTTTCCAAAGGTCAGAGAGAGACTAGATACTCTGATTTCAAACTGGTCTTTTCCCCAGACCTCATGTTCCTGCTCCTCGAAGAGATTGCTCAAGCTTGAAAACTCTGAAACAGTATACACAGACACAAAACTCTGAAACAGTATACACAGACACCACAATCTCGACAATGCTGTTCTGTGGTAACCTGAAAATATATGCCCTAAAAGATGGATGCTTTCAATGTATCGCTGCACTGCCTACCCTAGCAGAGACACAAAGGAGCTTTACACATCAAATTTTATGAGATAAATTGAGTAACACTTATAAATAAATTATAAAATAATTGATTTTAACTTATTTCTAAAAATTACATATTTATAAATTATTAACATGATCACTTTGTAGAGTTGATTCTGATCATTAAATCCCATAACTTTGGAGGTTCAAAAAGCTACTTTTACAGGTTTGACTGGCCAAGATTTTAGATAAAGTGATGACAGAGAAAACTGCCTGAAAATTATGTCCAATAAACCTCTAGGCTCCAGTCTTCTGATCTGTAAAACGAGAAAGTAAACTCTATCATTTGGTTTTAAACTGCCCATTTTAAAACCTGGGAGCCCTGCTTTCTACAGAGATGTCAGGACCCACGATGAAACCTAATTAATATACAGTATTCCCAGTCCGCTCATTTTAATCTGCCACCACACAACACCTCCAGACAGAACGACTGTACTTTTATCAATTTGATATACTGAAATTTCTGTTCAAGTTTATCTTTAGAGTAGCCTAACTTTTTTTTTTAATATTTATTTATTTAGTTAGTTATTTATACAAGCACTGGGTACAGTCAGAAGCACGGGAGGGTGAGAGAATTCACCAGAGCCAGAGTGGGGAGCAGAGCAGGCAGAAGGACCGAAGTACACTGCTGAGGGGAGCAGCGGGCGGCAGGAGAGGTCTGCACACCATGCGGGACCCTCCTCTGGTGGCCGGGGAGCAGCCGGGGATAGAACCGGCGCTGCAGAGGCTGCAGGCAGCTTCGTAACCCAGCGCTCAACCGCTGCGCCACCGGGGAGGCCCTAGAGTAGCCTAACTTTTAACAATATGTTTTAAAAATCAAGTTCAAGGTTCACTTGACTTTTAGTTTAAGTTTCTAAGGCCTTTTCAGATTCGATGATTCTAAAGCCTTTGTAAGTGGCAAAATATTAGCAGCAATCATAAATTCAAATTTCAGGGCCCAGAAAGGTACAATCAATTAAAAAAATTTTTTTTAAATAATTAACTTGATGTGTCAGCACAGGAGCTTGTATAGGGTAAGTGAAACGTGCATATGCTGAGGGGTGAAGCTGTACTGCCAAAACTCTATAATTTTGTAAAGAAATAGAAAATCAACCACATTTTGGAAAAAAAAAACCTAAGGGAGAGGAAAAAATAACCTTGGTGTGAGACAATCTCGACAATGCTGTTCTGTGGTAACCTGAAAATATATGCCCTAAAAGATGTATGCTTTCAAAAAATTTAAACTTTAAATTTCTTTTTGTCTTTAACCCTGTGCTGACAGATAAGGCTGTCTCTAAACATAGAACTCCCAGTCTAGAAATCACCAGAATGAGAAACTAGTCTGACAAGAACACTGAACTCTAGAAACTGTAAATGGGAGGACCATCAAGATTTGAATGAGCATCATTAATGCTTCATTCAAGAAGAAATCAATGAAGACTTTAAATGTAACTATGGCTTGTGAGCCTAATGCTCAATGTCCACAATAAGAGAAGCTGAAAAATAGATCAAACACGTGGACAACCGTTTAGCCTTCATTTACTCCCAAGTGAAATGGATTCTAAGGATGTCTTGCTCTGCCATTACCACTGTCCAGCATGTCGGGTCTCTCTCCCCAGTTGTGACCTGGATGCATTATTTTCAAATAACAGGTCACAGACTTTCCACACTGTCTTTCACTAAGGATGAAGTGCATGCACGTGACATTCGTGTGCAGACACATGCACGCGCGCACACAACACACAGGCATGAGGTGGAGATGGTAAAACTTAATTCCTGCTGTTCATTGTTCACTGCATCAAAGGGAGTCTGCCAGCCACTTCTCTGTGAATGCACTAGTCTCAGAGCAAGGTCAAGAAGAGCCTTCTTCCTCTGGCTCCCAGCACTAGCTATCTTATGTTTGACATCTCGTGCTGAGATGCCTTACTTGGCTGGAAGCTCTGCACTAACTCAGCTTAGTCTGATGAGCCACTTGGAAGAGCCAAGTTGAGGTTGTCTTGAAACTGCAAAAAGAGCCAGAGGGTCAATGTAGTCAGTTTGTAAAGAATCAACCTGGCTAATGAAGAGGCCAGAAAAGTCCAGCTCACTAGTGTAAGGCTGCCTTTTGATCCTGCAGGGGAATGGAATTAACACTTATTTTACAACAAATCTGCTAGGAACTCTGAATCTAAGTTTTTGCCCATCCCCTTTTATTCTACGTTGGCATAGAAGTTTACAACAGAACACCAAAAGATGGGTAGGATAATACAAGCAATACCTGAAGCAAAATGGCCTTACAGGAATAGGAAAGTTGTGAGCAAAGCTGTGGGTAGAGAGGGTGAAAAGAATAGTTGGGGAGGATATATGTGGAAAGGGTCAGACAGGATGTCAATGACCACTGTTTACTCCTGTATCATAATGATATTTGCAACACAAGGCTATCGATGATTAAATTAGATACTGCAAGTACAGTTTTTCACAGTGTTCTCGGTTCATACTAAGTGCATAATAAATATATTGGTTATAATTTGTTGCCATTATTATTATTGGGAAGAAAAGCTTTGATGATACAATATCAAAATTAATGTTTTATAATGCTTATAGGTGACCATGCAGAATATTTTACATTTATTAACCTATTTAATCCACACACAAGCCTGTAAGATAAATATTAACACCAAGTCAGGTAAGGAAACCAAGTTAGAGAGAGATGAAACACCATGTCTATGATTATCCAACTAGAAGCATTTAGTCATAATTCAAACCAAGGCAGCAAGCCCCTGAAACCTTGTTTTGATCACCAGTCCTTACTGTCTCTCCAGATCTTGAGTGGCCAGAATGCCCAGTTAAGGAATAGCCATTTCAGTCTTCCTTTAATGAGAAGCTATTTATGTTTTTTGAGGGAATTGAAATGGGCAAACTGTGCCAAAGTGAAAGAAGCTTTGGAGAGCTGAGGGACTATAGAAATCAGAATCTTTTAGGGGCTTACTGACAGGAAGAACGAGGCACTGCTTAAAGGCGGTGATGAGAGCAAAGAGGAGGGACCTAAGGGAACCAGTGAAACTCATCTGAGTTGAGAGAGACAGAAGAGAGTTCTGATGCTTTGAGTCAGGCTGCTGCTCCCATTCCCCAACAACAGAAAGCATTGGGGAATCAAACAGGATGAATAAAGGTGAATAAATTTAGTTAAGTTGGAAGTCATGGAAAGGCATCATGTAGGGAAAGAGAATAAAAATTAGTTACCACTTTTTAAAAAAGTTATTTGAGTATCAACTGTTCAATTGTACTAGGAGCTATCACTAATGAAATAAAGAAAAACGAAAGTCAAAAGAATTTGGAAATGATGAAATACAACTCATTTTTCACAGATGATATGACTGCATTCTAAAAGCAAAGTATTAAAATAAGTGAATATAAAAAAATAAGTGAATGTGACAAAGCAGCTAAGAGAGGAAAAACATAGAAAAATGGAGAAAATTCATTAAAAATTTACATTAAGAGGGTATGCAAGTGGCCAGTAAGCATAGGGTAATATGCTCAACTTCCTTTGCCATCAGGAAAATTAAAATTAAAATGCAATAAAATTCTATTGTACCAGAATCACACAAGTAAAAGACAACAATACTAAATGTGCAAGCTATCTCTCAGCACTAACACTCTACTAAGCATTTTACATCAATTCTCAGTTTATCCTCATGGCAATTATCTGAGTCACATGTATCCACTCTACAGATGAAGAAACAGGGAATTCAGAGAAGTTGAAACAATTTCCCCAAGGATCTAGAATTCATGTCCAAGTCTGTCTTGCTTTAATGTTCCTATACAATGCATAAGATTAATTTTTAGAGAACACATAAGACTTCTGAGACTACGCATCTGAAGAAAGCAAAAAACCCAGACTAGGAAAAGTTAAAGCTATAAAAATGCAGATATGGTATAAAAATCATAATTTTTATTTACTAGAGGATATCTCTATTATCATGTTGCCTGATAATCCACTTCACAAAACAAAGAAGTCATCAATTAAACGATCAACTACCTGAAAAGTCAGGTTAAATTCAGAGCCTCCAGTTCCCAGCTCCACATATTTGCTTTGACACTAAATATTCTTTCAATCCCGTAATATCCATACCTTGATTAAACAGCCACACAGGAGCTCCTTCATAAATTCTTCAAGTTGGAGAATGCACGCAAACAGGAGCTAGTATTCTAATTCCATCAGCCACTCTAATGATCAAATTTGATATTACATGGGAAGGTAATTGATTGCTTGTTAACTAGTAGCTGTTGTGAGTACATTACAATAATTCAATATGACCAAAGGGCCTTATTCTTCCCTACTCTGGATACCTGTATCTGTTGCACATGTTTTCTCATAACAAGATATTCCTCTGGGTCTCAGATCACTTTTAGACATCACACTTCTACTCAGAGGCATTTGCATTGCATTTCTGTGGGCTATTTTAATCTCTTCTAAGTTTGTCATAAATTGAGGTGCTCCAGCAGTTCCAACTAGAAGGATAAAGTCTAGCCCAGTGGGGAAGACATTAAACCTCCTTGCAAGTCAGCAAAAGCAAAAGTGACAGCCTGGTAGCAATTTAAAATTACTCTGAGACCACAACTGCCAATTAAAATAGACTTTCATGGTAACAGATGAACATCTGGTATCTTCCATTTGGAAAGAAAAATTAAAAAGAGTTTACATTTCTTAGTAATGAAAAACTTAGATATAAGCCTGCAATGTTTTAGTTTGGGCTTTGCTTAAATTATATATTCTTTCATTATGTCTTCCAACAGTATGATGTTTCTTTTCTTGTTGCTTTTTTAATAGCCACTAACGTTCATAACAAAACAAACTAGGCAAAAGTTAGAATCCATGATTCATTCATACTTGTTCTAAAAGCTGCACATTATCCTACTCTCATCCTTTGCAAAAATAGATTTGTAGGACATTATTCTAAAGATGCTATTTGATGAAATGCATGTGATTTGAATTATACAAAAACATTCCTAGAAAAGGACTCTCAGATCTCAGATGAAGAAAAAGAGAGAAAGCAGAGACAAGCAAGACAGTTGTGTGGTGTAAAGTGCCGTGTGACTGACAGCGTGTGTCCAATGTGTGAGGTAAATTATATCACTCCTACCTTGGCATTTGGTGATTTTAAGATGTGGAGACAGGTAATGCTTCTGCACATGACGTACTCAAAAATGTGTCTTTTCATTCTCCAAAAACATGTCTGAGAACGTATCTTCCCCTATTATACCACAAGCTCATGAATGCAGAGGGTATGTCTAATTCACCTTTATATCAAATCACATCAGGGAATCCATTCATAATTATTAAATGGATGAGTAAAGTGTACCTACTATAGAACATAACTCAAACTACCCCAGTATTCTCCCATCATGTCCTTCAAGGAAAATGAAGAATTATGATGTTATGAAGTTATGGTCATGTATTACCAATTTCTGTTTTTTAGACAAAAATGTTTAAGACCAGAGAGTTTAAACAATTTGCCTAGTGTCACACAGCTGGTAAATGACAAAGGTAAGACTCAAACATCAGTTCTATCTGAATTCCATAGTCAATGCTCTGATTACTATGCTTTTTTCTGTTTATTACCTGAGCCACTCATGCAAGACATTTATATTACTTAAACTTGTACTCCCAAATACAGGTTAGCAGTCTAGTTTATTGATTTGTATACAAGACACACGGTGTTAAAAGTTAACTCCTTACATCCTACCCACTCATTAATGGGTACTCAATAGAACACTGGAGAAAAATTAGCTCAATTTCTTTGTCCAGTCCATACAGGAATAAGGTTCCTAAGAGATCAAGTGACTTCCTCAAGTTCCTCTAGAGTAATGCTGGAAATAAAAATAAAACCAGGTATCTGTCCACTAGCCCAGTCCTCATTCTGCTATACGACTCTGCCTTCTTTAATAATTGCTGCCTCTATTATTATCAAGCTATATCAGAATAGCCTTAATTGAATAAGTCAACAAAGCTTTTATATCACCTTATGTGCCAGTCCTTGGGATTGTTTCTAGGGTAAGCAGAGAAAAGACATGTTCCTATTTCACATTTAACAAGCCCCCTAAAACGAAAAAGAGCTCAGTCTTTGTGAGTTAGACAAAATACACACACACACACACACACACACACACCCTTGGTATTCAAGGAAACTTCCTATTTATCCTTAAATCTCTTGCCCCCGCCCACTGCCATCCTCTTTATTCTCTCAGGCCAGAGTGATGAGGTTATGAAGCTGAGCTAATCCTGTTAGTGGCCCGATGACTTTTCTCACACTTGTGTGTCCCACAGCTCTTAGAAAGTCAGAAGGAATTACTGGGCTTTGAATTCACCTTGCCAGAAAGATGACAAACAGGGAGAGGGAGGGAATGAGAGCGTGGATGCCTGGCCGACCTGTTCTTTAACCTTTCCCTCTGGAAGCCAGTCTTCCCTCAGTGGGTGTCGGTGCAGGCCAGAGGCATGGCTAACTCTGCCCTTGAGATACAAAGAGAGCAAAGTTGACGTCAGCTGTTTCTTCCTGAGCAAACATTCCACTAATTCCACAGCCAGACAGCTTGCAAAATTGCCTTTGTAGGACTGCTGAGGTCTCCTTTCCCGTCAAGTTCACTTTGTATTTATTCAGCAAAGATGCACCTACCACAGGGTACACCCGGAGACATGGTGTCAGAGTCGTGGAGAGCCCACTTCATGGATGATTAGCATTCTCTGACCCAGCTACCATTTCCAATCACCTGCAACTGTACACTTCTGACTGCAGCAATTACTTCTATCCTTCCAAACCTCTGCCTCCTCAACAACATCAGAATAAGTTTGTTAAGACACTCTACTCCGATGGTACCTTGCTTGGAGCAGCTCCCTCTGACAGAAAGTCACATCAAGATGCACATATTCCAAATGCCCTAGTTCCTCCTGCCACTAGTCTCTATGCCTTCTACCTGTGGTTTTGTACTGTCTCTAGGTTGCATGGATGCCTGGGAGAGAAGCGTGAGTGTAGGGCACCAATGATTATGGAGTGCAGACACCAGTGCAGAAGGCAAGCAATAAAGGGGTGGCATCAGTCATCTATGAGAAGACATGAGACTGAGAAGGTGAATGCCAGAGACTGCTGTCTCCCTGCCAGCTGGTCTGTCCTGATTCAGCAGTAAGGGCCTATAAAATTCACCAAAGGCTCCAGATTCTCTTTTTGCCTGCAAGAACTGACAATGACCCTATCCGGCCTGGGATGGTTTCTCAGCACTCCCCACATTTTAATTCTGTGAATTCCATGCACATCCCCTATTAAGAATCATTGAATGAAATGAGTGACCATTTGTCAGTTTGATTCTCAGCCGAAAGCAGAATAGCTAAATTAATTCATTTTTATTTTTACTGAGCATCTACCAGTACTGGGCTTTGCTACAGTGCTCCTGGGGTAAGCTCTGCAGACTGGCAGTATCAGCAGCCCCTGAGACTCACTAGAAGCGCAGATTCTTGATTAAAATCTCTAGTGGCAGGGTCTCAGGATCCCATGTTGTAATAAGCAATCCAGCTGATTCGTATACTGTTTGAGAAGAACAGCGGGAGGCTATAGGTCACTCACTTGTCAGTGGGAAGGCTGCCTGAACCCTGAGATAAAAATATAACCATAAAACCTGGATTCCATGGCCTGGGTGTATCTGTTTGCTAGGGCTGCATGACAAAATAGCTCAGATGGAGCAATTAAAACAACAGAAATTCATTGTTTCACAGTTCTTGCAGGTGGAAGTTCAAGATCAAGGCATTGGCTCGACTGACTCTTTCTGAGGACTTTGAGGGAAGAAATTCCAGGCTACTTTCGGCTTGGAGACAGCTGTGTCCTCCCTGTGTCTCTTCAAATCTTTCCTCTGTGTGTGTTACTCCCCAAATGTCCCCGTTCCATAAGGACACCAGCCATACCGGATGAGGGCCCATTTCTACAGTCCTGCCTGCCACATTAACTCAATGTCTGAATTAGCCTCCCAGCTGTTCCACTTCACCTCCCCATGCCAACCTTTCCATTAAATCTCTAGTGCCAAAGTTAGGTCTTAAAAACTTAAGACGTGCCATTTATCTTCTTCAGTTAAAAAGGCTCCAATCCTCTCCAACTGCATTTGAAATAAAATCCAAATTCTGTGCCCTGGTTTACAAAACCATGCACACAACATGTGCCTTTCTGACTTCACCTCGTACGATGCTCATTAGACCAGATACAGAGCAGAGTATCTCACCAGGATGTCCTCTTTACTCATCGCTGTCATGTTCCATAGAGTGGTTGGTGGAAAGAAGACCATGGATGAAGATTTAATAAAGTTAAAGAAGTTGCCCAAGTGAGCACAGCTAGTCAATTCTGCAGGTAAGATTCATAATAACTAGCACTCAGCACATACTGTGTGCCAGGTACTGGGATAAGCCCTTTGGACATATTTATCCATTTCATCTTTATGTCACTCTGTGAGGTAGGCATTACCTCTTGATCCCACCCTCATTTTATAGATAAGGGGACTGAGCCTCACAGAGGTATGATAACTAGCCACAGTCACACCATGATGGAATAAATCCTAGAGCTAGTATCTGAACCCAGGCAGGCCACTCCCAGTTCATGATTTTTTTTAAAGGTTTATTTATTTATGCATACAAGAACTGGGGTACAGGCCAGAGCTGTGGGGGGGGGAGAGGATTCACCAGAGACAGAGTAGGGAGCCGAACAGGCTGACTGACTGAAATACACTGTTGAGGGGAGCAGCGGGCGAGTCAGGAGAGGTCTGCTGCACCATGTGGGCAGCTCCCTGGCCGGGAATCAAACTCATGCTGCAGTGGCTGCAGACAGCTTCATATGTTGCATCTTAACCCCTTGCGCCACCAGGGAGGCCCCCCAGTTCATGATTTTAACAACAGGTATACTGTCACTGCCTTATAACCACTTAAATTCCCTACACTTCACCTTCCTTATCTATAAAATGCAGTAAGCTACAACCTTGCAAGGTTGTTTAAGGATTAAAGAGACAACACATACATGAGATTTTTTTTAAATTAAAAATAAGTTTCACTTATCACTGCAATGAGAGGAAGTCTGGTCCAGAACTCAAGTGTGTGAGATAAAATAAGAAATATAAACCTCCCTATGAAACAGTAGAGTAAGACTGGGTAAAAGAAATAGAAACAACATCCACAAAAAGGCACAGATTCACACTAACACATTTTTCATATAAAAGACCCTGAGGACATAGATGCCCTAAAACCTAACTTCTTAACTTTACTAAGCCCAGAACAATTTGGTTGAGGTGAGATCGTAATTCCACGATGTTCATTTTCACCTCTTCTGTGTCCACTCCCACTGCACTAAACAGACCCAGCCTTCTGGATGCAGACCTCGCAGTCAGAAGAAGGGTGTGATCCCTGAAGGGAGTCACTTGGCACCTAACTCTGACATGGTGCAAAGTCCACATCCTGCCATCTTTCACAGTTTTGTTTGGAGATGGTTCACAGGATGGCTGCTGTGGTCCCTGGTCGAGCCAGGGGACACAAAAGTGGCAATTTGACTAGCAAGAAAAATTATTTTTTCTCTGAGCTGGCAAGGACCATGAGCAGTTGGGGTCCTCGCACTTCTAGTCTCACTCTACAAACCATGGGGACAAAGCAATCTCAGCAATCTCTCTGTATTCTTCCCCCCCCCCCCGGTTTTACTGCAGCAGGGGTCAGCAGAACAAGTGTGCGAATCACACGTATTGACATTTCTGTAGTTGCTGAAGGATTCTCTCTCTTGCCTCCTCCATCATCCCCCTCTCATCTCCTCCCATCACTCTAGAATCCTGCCCAGTCTAGTCAGAGCTTCAGCCTCTGTATCTCTATCTCCCCAAGCTCTGTTCTTTTTTTAAAAAAAAAGATTTCATTTATTTATTTTTGTGTAGAATAACTGGGACACAGGCCAGAGGTGCGGGGGGTGAGAGAACTCACCAGAGACAGAGTGGGGAGCAGAACAGGCAGATCTGCTGAAATGCACTGCTGAGGGGAGCAGAAGGTGAAACAGAAGAGGTCTGCTGGGCCATGTGGGTCAGCTCCCTGGCCAGGTATGGAACATAGGCCATAGCGGTGACAGCACTGAGCCTTAACCCCTAGGAAACCAGGGAGGCTCCCCAAGCTCCATTCTAGCCCAGAAACTTGAACCACTTAAATGGTGTTTCTTCTACCTGAAACACTAGCCACATTGCCTGCTCTGAGTTGAATTATTCTCCCTCCACCACACAACTTAAGAAAGGCATGTTGGGGCCTCCCCTGGTGGTGCAGCGGTTGAGCACTGGGCTGCGAAGCTGCCCATAGCGTCTGCAGTGCTGGTTTGATCCCCGGCCGCCAGCAAGGGTCCCACTTGGCACAACAGACCTCTCCTGCGGTGCCCGCTGCTCCCCTCAGCAGTGTATTTCCTCAGTCTGCCTGTTCTGTTCCCCACTCTGGCTCTGGTGAATTCTCTCACCCTCCCGTGCTTCTGACTGTACCCAGTGCTTGTATAAATAAATAAATAAATCTTTTTAAAAAAAAAAGAAAGAAAGGTATGTTGACATCCTAACCCCAGTACCAGAGTCTGTGAGCATATTTAGAAACAGGGTTATTACAGAGTTACAGAGTTAAGATGAGGTCTGTAGGTGGGCCCTAATCCAATTTGATAATGTTCTTATAGAACAGAAGAAAATTTGGACACAGAGACACATAACCAGAGAGAAGATGGCTAACACCTTGATTTTAGACATCTGAATGTCGGAACCATGAAACAGCAGAATCTTGTTAACGTAAGCCACTCAGTTTCAATAATCCTAGCCAACAAATATGCTGATCTTTGCATGGCTTTCTTCTTTTCATACTTCAGATTTGGTTTGGCATTCTCTGACCATTCTATCCAAATACTCTAATATTCTTATGTTGCACATTTTGCTTCCTTCAAAGTACAATTTGTACCTATTCAACTTCTCTCACTTGCTCTCTTCCTCCCTCAAGTGTGTGTGTATTTGTGTTTCTCTAATATAAATTTCATCAGAGAAGGAATTATGATTTTCCTAGTCATATTTCAAGCATCTGGCTTAATTTCTGGCACACGGTAGTTGCTAAAGAAACAAACAAACATTTAATGAGAAGAACCTTTAAAAAAAACTGAATGATTTGAAAAAACAACAAATGAGTAAGTGCAATTAAAGCCTTCTAAAACATGTCCTGGAAGTTTGGTGAGTTTGTCCCACCAGAATCCACTGGTCCCAGCAGGAATCTGCCCTAAATTATTGATAAGTTCCTCCCTTCCTCTTGCCATCAAGAACTCAGAACTTGTGAGCATGTTCCATTTCACCAGACTAGAGTTTGTAGGGAACCACTCGATATTCATTTGGAGCCCCTGCGAAGCCTTGCTGAGGCACGCACCATAGGCGTCTTCCTTCCCACGTGGGAAAGAATTGATTAAACAAGAGTGAACTTCATGAGATGTCAGGGAAAGTGAAAGAAAGAGGAGAAAAGCTTGGTCATGTTCATTATGAGCCCATGCTGGCACCTTAGTGCCAGGAAAGTCAGCACTAGGGAAGGGAAATAAAAGCTGCCTCTCTTCTGCCCATAGCTCAAAGGTTACAACTGAATAAATGTTAATATTGCACAGAAAATTGCCTCTGAAAGGTTCCTCTATCCTTAGATCTATATCCAACATGCCAATGTAGGAGCATCTTCATTTTCCTTCTTAACTCCTGGGGATTGTAGATGTCTCACTCTGACACAAACAATAGTGAGAATTTTGATCTGGATTCCAATTCTGGACCCCACGGCTTAAAAGGCATGTCACTTAAACAGGACACAACCAGAGGAAGGTCATAGGTAAGATTATAGAGACAGAGATGCAAGGAGTATGTAAGATCCAGGAACACTATGATGACTGCCAGGCCTAGTGATAGTTATCCTGGAAAATAAAATGTGCTATGGTCTGTAGATTTAAGGAGCAAAGAACTATTCCATTACATTGAAAGGGACTTTGGCTCTAACTATAAAGGTTACTCAAGTTAAAAAAAAAATTACATTAAGATACACAGCTTTCCCACCAACTGGGAGAACATTTTTGCACACAACACTAATGATAAAGGACTAATGATAAATGATTGATCACAAAAATCTGCAAAGAGCTGATGAGACTCAACAACAGCAAAGAAAATAATCCAGTCAAAAAATGGGCAGAAGAGCTAAAAAGAAACTTCTCTGAAGAGGAAATGCAAATGGCCAACAGGCATATGAAAAAATGTTCAACATCACTTGTAATCAGGTAAATGCAAATCAAAACTACCATGAGATACCATCTTACACCAGTGAGAATGGCACATATTAAAAAAACTAGCAACAACAAATGTTGGCGAGGGTGTGGAGAAAAAGGAACTCTTCTGCACTGTTGGTGGGAGTGCAAACTGGTCCAACCCCTATGGAGAGCTGTGTGGAGATTTCTGGACCTACTAAACATAGAGCTTCCATATGATCCAGCAATTCCACTCCTAGGTATTTACCCAAAGGACACAGAAACATCCATTCCAAAGAACACCTGCACCCCTATGTTTATAGCAGCACTATTTACAATAGCTAAGCTTTGGAAACAGCCCAAATGCCCAAAAATAGATGACTGGATCAAGAAGATGTGGTACATATATACCATGGAATATTACTCAGCATTCAAAAAAGATAAACACATGCAATTTGCAGCAACATGGATGGCGCTGGAAGGGATCATGCTCAGCGAAATAAGCCAAAAAGAAAAAGAAAAATACCGGATGGTCTCACTCATAGCAGGAATCTAGAAAACTTAAATAAGGGACCAGGAAAATGAATAACTATAAGAAAGTGAAAATCAAAATCAACAAAAATCTATGAACCAGAGACACTTTTGGGGGGGTGGGTGGAGGGAGGGGAGGGATTGGGGTCAAAATGGGGGGGTTGAAATTGTATGGGGAATATAAAAATAAAATTTATTATAAAAAAAATAAAAAATAAAATAAATAAATCCTTGAAAAAAAAAGATACAAAGCTTTGGCAACTGAGCTGCCTGTGTAAGAAGTCAGTCCCTTGAGTGTCCAATAAAGGAGTCTTGCAGGGGATCTGAGTTGGACCAGGCCTGAGAGTGAATCATTTCACAAACTTGCTCCAAGGTCCAGCTTGTCCCACTTAATCAGTTTTGGATTCAGAGGGATGACTAATGTTTGTAGGACTTATTACCTATAGAATACCAAAGATGTCTACCTAAATTGTTGAAAAAAAATGAAGCAAGCAAAGCTCTGTACTTTTTACATAAAGATTTCCTTCCCCAACAGTTCACCATTGGACATTTTAAAAAGTAGCTGCTCAACTAAATTTTTCTTTGCCTTTCCTATACACTATCAATCTCTAAACAGTCTATAAGATTACAAGAAATCAAGAGTCATTCTTTTTCTTCTCATCATCTGCAGAGTAAAGTCCTAGCTTAGTGCAGGAAACTTCCACAATCTGGCATCTGCCTTACCTCTTCAGGCTCTTCTGTCCACATACGCCTCAACTACTCTGCCAAGATGTCACCACCTTCCTACAGCTTCCAGAGCACTCCTGAAGAAGTCCCTTCCTGAGATTCTTGTGCAATCATACTAATTGCACTAAACTTAGGATATCTATAATCCTGTGTGCTCCTTGGAAGCAGGCCTTGAATTATTTAACATCCAAATGTCTATTATCTAATATATCACTATGCACAGAGTAGACCTTTAATAAATACTTTAAATGAATCAAATACAACTATGGTAGAATGAAATTGAATAACCATTTTTCAAGCCAGAAACAATCTTTCTATAGATTCTAATAAAATATACAGAGTACATTTTTTAACATTACTTGTAATTCAGTCAAAGGATACATTGCCCCTGGTGTAAATATTTTATTTTTCTCAAATCATGTTAATGCATTTAACTGGAACAACATTGTTTATTCCACAATATCAATATTTGTTGTCCCATATTTTGTCTTCCAGCTTGTTCTCTTTGAGATTTGTTCTCTCTTCCATCCTTCAATTTCCATCCATTGCCTGTCTCTGGTAGGTCAGCTAAGCTGCTATTCACCTACCCTGCGAGTCTTCCTTTCTTTTCTTCTAAAGTATTCTTATAATGCATGTTAGAAGACAGAAAAAGTGAGTTTTGTGCTGGAGACCCAAATTAAGAAAGCAGGTTAGTCACTCAATGATTTCACCATGTAATGGAGAGAACAAACAAATGAAGCAATAACTAAAATAAAGTATGGTGAGTGTTGCATAGAGAGTGGTTAAGAATAGCAAGGTTAAGAATAGCAGCGGTTGAGCGCTGGGTTGCAAAGCTGCCCGCGGCCTCTGCCGTGCCAGTTCGATCCCCAGCTGCTCCCCGGCCACCAGAGGAGGGTCCCACATGGCGCGCAGACCTCTTCTGCGGCCCGCTGCTCCCCTCAGCAGTGTACTTCGGTCCTTCTGCCTGTTCTGTTCCCTGCTCTGGCTCTGGTGAATTCTCTCACCCTCCCGTGCTTCTGACTGTACCCAGTGCATGTATAAACAAAACAAACAAACAAATAAATTTAAAAAAAAAAAACATGCCTCTATTTAAAAAAAAAAGGAATAGCAAGGTACAGAAGCACAAAGATGGGGTGCCTGCCTTAACGGGGATCACCTGGAATGCTTTCCAGAGGAGGTAATGCTCAATCCATTTTAATATCCTACCATAAATTGACTTCCCCAAACCCTGTAGCTAGAATCAATTCTACAAATGGGAGTGCATGGAAAGTCAACATCTAGGTCCCAAATGAAAAATTCATTGGCTATAGGCACCAGAAGCAGCTTCTATTGCTGCATGAGCCTATAATAGCTGTGTCTTTTCATTCCAGTCATCGTCACGATGGGTACTCATTGCTGAAGGGCCATATTGATCTTCTAGCAATTCACATCCGCTGTTAGGCAAGGCTAGTGAGAGTGAGGATAGAAATAACCACAGACTGATTTCCATAACTTAAATGCTGGGTAATTTAAAGATTGCCTAACTTAAAAACAATGTATCCATACGATGAAATATTGAAAATTCAATAAAAATAATGGCATGAAATCTATATTTATGGACTTGGAAATATGCCCATGACATATATTTGAATGGAGAGGCATTCTGCATCACAGCATATGTGGTACTGTTTTCCTTAAGTGAGATGTGCAACAATTTCTGATGTGCATAAAGAGACATTGAAAGGACTCTGGGCAGAATATTAAACAAAAGGTATCAGTTTGGCATGGAAAATCTGTGTTTATCTTTCTCTTTGTACAGTTGTGGATTTATTTGATTTTTTAACATTAGTGTGTCATTAGAAGAGCAGTAGTAGCATTTCAGAGCAGGGCTCTAGAAGTTAAATTCAGACTTTGACTTACTAATCCAAAGACCACAGACAAGTAGCCAGTCATGCTTGTGCTTCAATCAGTTCATCTATGAAATGGACAGAGTAACAGTTACGTAAGCCAAGTAGGTGATCTGAGGATTGAAAACGAGGCACAAAATGCTTCGAGTGGTCCCTGGAGCATATGCTTAATTGGGTTTTAAAAATTGTTATAACTATTTAGCAACAGCAATCACAATATAATTTACATTATATGACTGACTTCTTTACCTTCTTTAAATCTTGAGTCAAATTCCATCTTGCAGAGAACTTGCCTGGCCAGTCTAAAATTGCAACCTCCCCTTCCCACCAACGCTGGCTCCTTTGCTTTCTTTTCTCTCCAAAATTTGTTGGAGACTTTATCATAAAAATACTTTTATTTTTCTCCTTAGCCTTCACCACCATCTCACACACTATGCTCATTTATTTGTTTGTTTATTCTGTTTACTGTTGGTCTCTGATCAACAAAAGTCAGGCCAATGAAGAGAATTCTTGTTTACTTTGTTTATTGTTATATCCTCAGCACCTCCAGCAGAGCTGGCCCATGGTAGACAGTAAACATCTGATGAGTAAAAGAAGTTAATAAAGCCTTTGCCATTACATGATAAGTGGCATATACCAGACAGGTCCATTCCACTTGTCTTGTTAATAGAAAATGCCTTGAACTAAAAAATGCTCACTTAATAAAATCCTATCAGTTTTTCATAAATGCACAACCACTGATTGAACTAACGGTGGAACTTGATCCACCTCTTGATCCACCTCCTGGGATCCAACTTGATCGCAAAAGAGACTCAGAAATCAGAAGGGAGTGACACGCAGTGATCTCTCTCTTGCTTGGTGAGGACTATAATAAATAATTATGCCAACCAGACTGGCTTCTTCAGGCGAGTTATGTCATTTTGAGAGACTATGTCAAGGACGAACCCAGTGATAAAGGAAAGAGAGAGAATTCACAGAAGGAAAAAAAGAAAGACCTTAGAACAGAATCAAGAGAGAGAGAACATTGGGCCAGAGTTGTCTCAACCTCTTAACATTTTCTCAGTCCCAAATTCAGGTCTGAATTGCCCTTCAAAAATGCACACCCTCCTATATTGTTTGCTTCTGGTTTGCTTTTCCCTTTTAGTGAACTAAATTTATTTCTAGTCTTTACAATCTGAAGAGATAACAACCAAAAACTGGCAAAGTAAAATAACTAGTTTATCAAGTTTTACGCTAAGTATAATCAGCTACTATTATTACTTTGAATACACTGACAAAAAAAATAACTAGAAGGAAATGATCCATCATGTCATGTGATAAATGGCTTTTTCTGATAGTGGAATAAGGTCATGATTAAATTTTTCTTTTGTTCTCTATTTTAGTATTTATCTTCCAAATTTGCTAGATGTACATGGTAAGAGCAGACATTTTAGGTGCTTAAATACCACTATATAGTAAGTACTCAATAATTATATCACTGTTTGCTCCTTAACTGCTTAAAAAGAAAAACTCAGGGGTGTCCCTGGTGGAGCAAGGGGTTAAGCACCAGCACTACTAAGCAATCCACAGCCACTGCAGCATGAGTCTGATCCCCAGCCAGGGAGGTAACCCACATGGCACAGCAGACCTCTCCTGTCTCGCCCACTGCTCCCCTCAGCAATGTATTTCAGTCAATCCATCTGTTCTGCTCCCCACTCTGCCTCTGATAAATCCTCTCACTGCCCCCCCACCCTGTACCTCTGGCCTGTACCCATTTCTTGTATGCATAAATAAATAAATCTTTAAGAAAAAAAAAAAAAACTCAAATAATGTGCCTACCATTTGCCACCTATTTCCATGAACTAGTAGGTAGGATGATGTCATGAGTAAGTTTCAAGAGTTATTTTGAATCATTGGTTAGAATATTCTTGCAAATTATTATTATATTTTGAAATGACTGTGAATTTTAATAATACTTCCTTATGTGGAAATTAATTGCTTTTGAGAAGGACAAGGTGAAGAAAAGACTTTTTTGGCTATACCTTCAGGGATGGTGCTCAGATTTTGATGTTTTTATCTGTGCAAGAAGATGAAGGTCAAAGTGTTAATTCCACTATCATTAATATTATGATTCTAATTATTATCATTATACATTTTTATAGCACCTTTCATCTTAGAGACTTGCAGTAACTAACTGCTTTGTCTATGAGCTGATTAACTCTGCACTGAGTCTGACAAAAATTTGCAGATGAAAAATAAAGTTGAGTGTCATAATAGGGTTCACATATCTCCCCACGAAGTGGAATGAAACTAACGTGGTTGGTTTCACCTTCTTTAAAATTTGATGTAATCTGAGCTGAACAGAGACTGACTGAAAAGTCCTGGAATTATCGCCCCCAGAATGTGAAGAGTGACAGTATCTGATTCAGCGGTTCCAGCGAGTGCATTCAATTTTGAAAAGCCAGTTAGATAACGGACTATTGGCACAACTCTCCAGCTATCCGTTCCCCAATTAACAATGTCATTTTCTGTTTTTCTAAATGGAGACTAGGAAACTCATCTTGGCAGTACTGGTTTCTGCTTAGAGCTTACACTTTTCACAGATGGCGACTGTTCCAATTCCACAACTTTGAAAAGATGTGGGGATAGGTGATGGGAGATGATGGCAAGAACGAGAATAATAATATAGAGATAAACACCATGACTATACAATCCTTTCAAGCCCGATCACATCCAAGTTTCTACTTTCCAGGAGCTCTATTTTTGTAAGAAGACAGACACCCTATTTGGACACACTAATAATGTCAACTACATGGATTTTCTTAGTCATTTTTCTTCAATTTACATTGAATAGAGACCTGAAGAAACAGTGAAAAAAAAAAAAAGATCAAAACTAACCTGAACTTTTCTGTTGGAGAATTTTAGACTTGGGGCAGATGTTAGCAATTCTGGTACCTACTTCCTCCTGGCAGATCACAGACATTTTACAGACAGATGATAAATGTTAAACATACGTATGTCATTTCTGTATGTTGTAGAGCATAGATGCACTAAACCCTTTCATGTAAAGAACTTAGGATAGCACACCCTACTTAGTAGCATCACCCTAC
Organism: Talpa occidentalis; assembly: GCF_014898055.3. NCBI lineage: Eukaryota > Metazoa > Chordata > Mammalia > Eulipotyphla > Talpidae > Talpa > Talpa occidentalis. The sequence continues at coordinate 35,945,325 of NW_023601754.1, forward strand.
TCTTCTTCCCAATAAAATGTGGAATATTTTTGAGAATTACCTTAAGAAACAAATTAAGACAAGGGAAATTATAAATCTACAATGGTTATTCTGGTCTACAGATAATACCTTAATCTTAAATCCCAATTATCTGCCCTGTTGTCATGACAGTCAACAATTCAGATAGCAACTCACCCCCCAAAGCTTACCAGCCATTTGGATTTTAGTCAATTGTATAATTTCCACTACTTCTGTTCGTGATATCTCTTAGGGGAGTAATTTAATTTCATGCCCTGACTGATGTATGAGTACATAACCAGGGATCATGTTTTGCAACATGATTTTTCTATTCTGTAGTAAGACTCTACCAAAGAAAATGTTGTAGTGTTCAGTGCCAGCAACTTTGACATGCATTTGCATGTACTAAGCAGACACTAGCCACAGAGCCTTCTTTTGGCTCTTCCAAGAAGGTGCAATGCTGAACCACCAATAACTGGCAACAATGACAAGAAGATAGAGCTATCTGATGAGAACTCAGTGGAATTGTCAGTATTTCTCTTGTAAAATATGTCTTTTGAGTGAAAAAGTAATCATGCCCACTGTTTAATTGATTAGGAGTCTATATATTCTAATTTTTATGTATTTTTTAAATTTATAAATTTCATTTGTTTTATCCAAACAAAAGTAAATTGAGGAAATGTTTAAAGAACTATACAAAAATATTCAGAACAGTTTTATTTCTGTTACTAGCTATTAGAAGCAACCCAAAGTTCATCAACAGAAGAATGGTATATTTAGACATGAATACACATTGGATGAATTACTGATTCACTGTGATTCATAGGATTTGACATATTGTGGTTTATCAATACAATGAAACATTATTTTGCTAATAGCAACCTACTGATATAGCAACAACACAATATCAAAATTAGTTTTGCATTAGGCAAAACTAATGCAAAAAATTTTTGACTGGTGATCCCACTTGAGACACAAATAGTTGTACCCCACATTCTACACATAATGAAAACTAAAGCTGAAAAAGCAAATTGGCATGGTTATGAGAACAACAGGCAACAACAACAAAAAAATTTGTGAACATTAGGCTGCATCCTCTTGGCTGATATTTGTTTAGTCAACATGTGTTTATGGAGCCTTTCCTTTGTTCTGGGAGTTATACTAGGCATTGAAATCAAATGATAAGAAGAAAATTAGCCTATACCCTAATTGGTAACAAAGTGCAGAGGGTAAGAACATATATATTGCAAATCCAATGTACTGGATTCCTAATGCGTAGATTAAAAATTCTTAATTGTGTAAAGTTAGTTCATCTCATACCTTTTATCCCTTGCCCTGATCCTAATGAATAAACTGCTCAACAACTTTAATCCTTGGGTTCTAATTTTTTCCAAGAAGGATATAGAAGCTCCAGATCTATTTTTAAATGCATTCATGTGCAAGAGTCCTGCCATTTTCTGGCACATTTCTAACTTTCTCTTTTATTCCACAAAGTAGTCTCTCCTACTTTGGGAAAACCACACACTCATTTTCTCTCTTTTTATTAAAGTACTTATTCAAAGCTATAGTTGTTTTAGCATCTATTTGCTCTCTCACAATACTATGAACTCCTTGAGGGCAGAATATTATCTCATTCATTTCAGTATCTACAGAGCCTGACATGGGGTATATAACCACCATGTGCCTAGTGCCTAAACATCATACTCTGCCTGGCAGTCTGGACCCTTTCCATCATCCTCTGCTATATTCTTACGCTAAAACCTGTGGACCTATCTAATACATTGTTTCTACAGTCCGGTATATTTTATGCTTTGAAGGGACAATGGCCTCAGTGAAGGCTTAGAGGTAATGCAGGACATGTATGTGTTGGTGTTGAACTTGGCCACTCTCCAAACTTCAGAGGCTCTCCCACTACTTCACCCATTGTAGTTCATCATTTAGCATATCTAGTACATCAACAGTCCTAACTGTAACAACCTACAGATCAAATCAAACCTAAGGCCTTTGAAACAGGGAAGTAATGTGGAAAAGATAAAACAGCACTCAATTCAGCACGTTGCCTTTGGCCTCCTGCAACCTGTCACCTGAACAAGCAGGTAAGTGACTATCCTTCAGGGTCAAATTTTGAAGTGTTTGTGTAAAATTACAAAATACAGCAGAGTAAAAATGATTTTCCTAGGAAGATAATTCTCATATAAAATAGCAAGTATTGAGTATACTGTGAGAAAATAGTCAGTGAAGAAACAGACAATCATTTGCTGCCACAAAGACAAAGAAAAGCCTGATAATTGATGTTTTCTCCCTTTCCCATCAACAGTGTTGAATGTGTAGACAATAGCTCAAATGGAAAGAACAGAAACCACCAACCTGATTTGATGAGAGAGATGTCTGTCTGTCTGTGGTTCAAGCATTGACTGATTAGAGACCCTCCTCCCATCCTACATCCACTTCCCTACCATTATTTTACCAAAAAGTTAGACACTCCCTAGACAGCCAAAATCGAAGTCTCAGGCACGATAAAATTAAAGGGTGCTTAACATTTTCTTACTATTGTTCATTTTTTTTGCTTGTAATTTCCTTAAAGGCATTAACATATCACTGGGAGTATATTTGGATTTTAGCACAACAGTTGAAACAAACTTCTAAACCTAGATATAGTATTATTCTTTTGCCATGAGAATGTGTTCAGGTTAAGTATATTTATTCAGATCCCAATATATGGCTTTACACTTTTCTTTTATTCAAATTCAGCCATGTGTTACAAAGAACCTTCATTATAAAAATGTAATTGAGCCATGTGATTCTGTGTCAAATGCCCTATGAAATATTTTACTTCTGTTGTTTGGAAAGATTATTTTTAGTTAGGGTTATAAAATCTTACAACTTTGATTTTTCTCTACCGTTCTGAAATATATCTGGTTTCTGGTAAATTGAGTCAGTAAGTAGAATTTATGCTTCCTTGTAATTGTTTTATTTTTCTAAAAAATATGGGCAACATGGAAAATGAAACAGGACTGGAATAAATGGCTGTCAACTCAACAAACCTTAAGTAAATTTTATGCCTGGTGCTGCCATTGGTATTCAATAACACTAGATATTTTACCTTGAATAATCACTGATGGACATTGATTTTGTCTTTGCTCTTCACAGCACAGCAAAATTAATGTGAAAGTCAGACTCAAATGAGTCCCAATGGTGCCCTCCGATCTCTGCTGAGAAGCACATTTCAAACACAGAAGAAATGGCAACCAGCTGAGACCCTGTGTATCTTGTACTGTAACAATTAATGGATATGAATAGTCCTCACAGGAGAGCTCAGGTTACCTTTATATCAACTTTGGAGGTGAGAGTCTGAAACAGTTCATTGAGGTTAATATGTAGTGGTTTTATGATTTGATTAATCCTCGCCAATTAAAATGATGATGTTTCTCTTTTTTCACATTGTATTTTTGTAATTACTCTTTTGGGTATGTGGATGTAACAGTGAAATGTTAACAAGGGGGTAATAATTACATAGGAATTTAGAGTCAGGGAAAAAAATGTTTCCCTAAATGTAGTTGAGAGAGAGAGAGAGAGAGAGAGAGAGAGAGAGAGAGAGAGAGAGAGAGAATGTAAGATAGTGTTTCAAGGGAAACTAGCAGTTAACGCTCTAGATCCTTCACAAAGATGTGGAGATCATCCATCTTGTTAAGGCGAACAACCACATCATTTATTTGGTTCAGATTAATTCAAACCACGTGATAAGAGACAGACAAAACATGAGCAACCATTCTAAGTGAATTTGCTCTATTAAAGATGGTGAATTTTCATAGTGGGGATATTTTTTCTTTATTTTTACATCTCTCAGGACCTAACTCAGTTCACCAAGCAGAGGAGGCGGGTGGGTGCATTGTAAATTCTAAAGTATAACAGAGAAGGGGCTTGCCTTATATTATCTTTGTGTGACAGATGAAGTGGTGAATGCCCCATTGCTATGCCTTATGATGCTCACTTCTGAACTCCATACTGACCAATGGCATTTTATGGCAAACACTTGAAACTCTCTGTCTGAAGATTTTTCTTGTCACCAATGTATTCCTAGACCACACAAGGAAAGGCATAGGTGCTAGGTATTTAAGATCATTGGAAATAGGCCTCAATGAATGACAATTAATATTGTTCATCAATAGCCTCAGATCTTGGGTGAGGCAATTCTGAAGGATAGTCAGGAATGTCATCCAGAGTTCCTTTGTGGGAGTGACACCAGGACTCACAGTAATAATTATCGGATTCATGCACTCCTTCCCTTTCCTGTCTCACTTTTGCACCCCCTACTGTTAAGGTACCTTACTAGTATCTTCTGGAAGCAGCTTCCAGGCTCTTCATCATGACATTGGACTGCTTCCAGGGCAACCCAAATTTAGACACATTGCTTGGCAACTTTCCTAGGGATGCTAAAAAATTAAACAATGGGCCATGGTATCCTGTGCCACCTGTGTTTTCAAAGATCATGAAATCAAGCAGCTATAATGCTCAGTTACAATACTTTCACACCTTTTCTGACATGCTTCAAGCATGTATGTTGACAGCTCACCTCCTTTAGGTACTTGTATTGTATTTATAACACCTGCTCTGGGGCTAAATCAGTAAGCACAAAAGCAAAACTGTTCAACACAGCTAATCTCATTTCTTCATGGACAGGGAAGAAAACTATATGCAATCACTTATCTTCAATGCTTTTCTAGTCTGATCTTATCCCTTGAGCTGTCTGTGCAACATAGACTGAAGAGGAGATTTGGCAACTATTTAGTGTAATTTAATCAGAATAGATGGCAGATCAAATAATGCAAAGCATAAAGTTACATGGGGACTAGATTTCATCTTTGCCAATGATACAACTGCCAAATTACCACTTTACTCACTCTAGAATCTTTATCTCCCTTTATGGAGCCAGTTATAATACCATTGAATTTTTGTTTTACCATTTTCACATTCAACAGAGTTTTGATCAATTGGATTGATTTTCTCATTCTCAGTCTACCTCAGTGTTTTGAAATATAACATGTCAAATAGTAAAAAACTAGATTATCTCTATGTTTAAAGTGGGATTCTCCCACTTATAACCAATAAAAGGGAAGGGGACAAACACAAGAGATAGCAAAGGACCCGTGAAGCTGCACGCTGCTAATTAAATGTATTTACAATTGTGTGACCTTGAACAAAGTTCTTGATCCCCCTAGGCCACTTTTTAAATTCTACTTAATGTGAATAATGATACCTAATTTTCAGGGGCTTTATGAAAATTAGCAATAATAAATTTAATGTTGCTAGCACTTTGCAAGTGCTCAGAGCTGTAATTTTTGTTTTGGTATTGCTCAATCTTCTGTCTAATTTCCAGTCCAGTTTTATTAATTGCCCCTGAAATTGATTATGCTTCTTTGGAAAGCTTTGCATTCCATGATTCTCTCATTTCATATAGGACGGTTTCAGCCAAGACTTTCATATATTTATAATTTCTATCAAGTCAACAAATAAAACTTTCCATGGACAGCTCCCGAGGTAGAGTGGAGGTGTCTGTTTCCCTATGTGAAACGGTTTCCATGGAAAGGAAATATAATTTTAAGATAAGCCTAACAATTTAAAAAAGTTTAATGTATTACTAATCTAGGAAGAGAAGCAAAATTGAAATTATTATTTTGAAGTTTACATTTTAGAATTCAGCCTACTAAATTGCCAGTTTTAACAAACAGTTATTACAGTATTGCAACGATTAAATGTGATAAGGTAATTAAACCACCTAGCCCAGTATTTGGCAAAATAAGCATTTAAATTAGTATGAGAACTTCTCAGCAAAAGAAAAACATGAAATCACATTACCATTCTTGCTATATCGTGATACAATTTGGATTGGCATATACTACTTTGTCCTAATGTTATACACCTGAGATAATTAAAAATGTAACATATCCTTATGTTGAAGCCCAGAGAAATCATTCATAATGAAGCAAAATTTTAAATGTCTTGAAACTATCAGGAAATATCCCCAACCATTTATTCTGTGTGAAAATTTAAGATTTTTGCTTTCAGGGAGAATCAAATATGCCAGGTTTAGGGCTTATTTCCTCCACTGGACTCAGATTGTCTGGAAGAGATGCATCCCACAGCACACAGCATAATATGTAAAAATGATCCAGGTTCACAGAAAAACAACTGATGCCTAGAAAGCATTCACAAGCTCTCTACTTGAGATTTGTATTCCCAGGAGGTGTGTAATCCATATAACATATCTCTTCTACTCTATTAAATGTCAGAAAGCTCATGACATTTTATCTCTACATTAGCACATGTGCGTGCACATGCACACACAGTTGTGCACAAGACTGGAGCCAATACTTTAATATGCTTTTTAGTTTTGATATCCAAACCTTTGACATCCAAACTTTGTATCCAGCAACTGACTGGAGAGCCAGTGCTAGGTACAATCTGGTGATGGGCTCTCCAAACCTTCTTTAATTTCTATAAATATCATTTACAAAGTGATTCTATTTAGGGGGAGCTATGGGTTAAAACATTAGCTTCCTCCTCCTCCCATATTAGTTTTATAAAGAGATGTCCCAGAATTTAACGCTTGATGAGCTGTGAAAAGTTTCAGTATGTGGAGTGGGATACAACAGTGTGAAAAGCAGAAGTTGCATAAGATTTTCCTGAATATCTCTGCTAGTTGCATATTTATTTAAAAATTGACTTACACTGTTATTTTTCAAACGTAGCTTTCTCTTTCCCAGGTCTCCTCCCTTTACAGTCTTATCATAACTTGACAATTGTGAGGATTACTATTATAATCCTCCCCCACTGCCCACGGTTGAGAACAGGGGAGGACCTTTATATGAAGAACCTTTTATTTCCAATTAGGCATGCCCATTAAATAAATGAATGTGAGGGTTTAAATCCTCCTCACCTTCAAATTAGCATGTATGTTAATTTGGATGATAAATGATTTAATAATTCAAAAGAAAATATATATGACATAAAAGATCATTGCAAATTTGTACTGTTTGCTCTCCTCTTAATTATAACTGAGGAAGAGAGTTGGCCCTGGGGGTTGCTAATTGGGGTGGAAATGACAATGGAAGCTCATTTTGTGGAATCACAATTCCTGCGTTTGGTCAGTTTGAACTTCAACACTGAAAATGAATCCAACAATCATGCTCCTGAACTATAAATACTCCATCCTAGAAGTAGGATGGGAATCAGATTCCTTTCCTGTCTCAATAATAACCTATTCTCTGGCACAAACCAACAGATACTAAAGCCAAGTTCTGTGCAAGAAAATGAGTATTAGGTCTCACTGCCTAAATAATAATTAAATTTGGATGGATAACTATACTAGATATGACAGTCTGTTAGGGACTGTTCCATTAGAGAAGTGAAATATTTGGATATATTACAATCACAGTGGATTTCAATACCCTTTCTCCATGAAAATGCAGATACAATCTCAGAATTAGGTTTGCAGAGCTATGCATTCATAGACATGCCTAAAAATCGAAAGCATCTGCGAATAAACTGGATTTTGTCAAGTTAACATGTACCTACCTATCTGATTACCATGAAACTCCCTATGAGTTAATATCATCTTTGCATGAGGAAACTAATGCTCAAAGTTCTTAATAAGTAACTTAATAGTCACATGATATAACAGACTGCATTTTCCAAAGATAATCCTAAGTAGTATGAGTATGGCAAAAGGAGATGCTATTTGATTTTCAGAGCTAGGTTTCAAAAGGTCATGAAGTTTCTGCCTCATTCTCTCAGGATGCTTACTGTGCAGGAAGCCAAGCACCATGTAAGAATTCCAATCTTGAGAACATCACCTTGAAGAGATCACGTGTAAACACTACAGTAAGAGTACACAGCCCTAGATGAACTTGTACCAACAGTCAAGAGTAACTGCTAGTCATAGGAGTGACATCTTGGGTGTCCAGTCCAGTTGAGCCTTTTGATACTGCAGCCCCAGAAAACATCTAACTCAAACTGTATGAGAGGCCTCAGACGAGAACTGCCCAGTCAAGACCCACTTAAATTTCTGACCCACAAAATAAAATAATTATTTTAAGCTGCTGAGTTCAGGAACAGTAATAATTGAGACACACAACTAGCAAATCATCAAGCTAGGATTTACAGTTAGTGTGGCTGATTCAGGGGTGTTATTTTTCCTAAGTATATATTTCTCCTACATATATTATTTATTTCCTTAGGTATCTATTTCCTAAATAGCCATTATTTTTCCCACTTTCCGGATACAGGGTTTCAGTGGAAAGCAAATATACATATTTTTCAAATCACTTTTACTTTAGTGAATTGAGTGACCAGACTAAGGTGCAGCAAAGGTAAAAGAAAATGTCATAAAGATGCTGAGATATAACATTCATTAAGCCATAAGGCTAAATCAGAAGCATGAAAGAAATATCAAGGCACTGGAATCTAACCCAGTTATTAGGGTTTAGTGATTAATTAGGAGACAAAGTGTGCTGGAGTGAAGGTCTCTATTTTATCCCCATTACCCCTAAATATTCTCTGCTATATCACTCAGAAATCAAATAAAGCAAGTAATTGAAAAATAGACATTTATATTTTAGCATGAACACAGCTCACAAAAGGGAGGGAACAGTTAATAGATGCAGAATTCTAACAGAGGCAAGAATCTTTCATAAAGGTGAAGCAGAGTAATTGAATTTGTTCTTGTCAATCATCAGCAAACTAGTATCCATGGTGTGCAAAGAATCCTGAGATAGGAAAAAAGAAAAAAATGATGGAACAGAACATAATTTCTATCCCCAGAGAGGTTGGCAAGCTCTCTGGGAATAAGCAAAGCATATGTGAAGTAATGGCACAATTTCCTTACTTTTTGCTTAAACACATGTACTTCCATAAAGGTCCTGAGGGCATCATGAAAACAAGAAGAGAAGAACTCTGACACAAAAGAAATAATCTAATATTTGAGGGTCCAGAGCAGATATGGTTCTTACAGCAAAATTGTTAGGTAATTTATATTTTTCTCATTTGCAAACAAAAAGACAGGATTACAGAGGTTAGGTGATTTTCTGAAAGTCACCCAACAAAATTGGATTTGTTTTTGGAGTCTGTCTATTTAAAATCACACTTTCTACTCACTGTGCAAAGAAGGTGAGGATAAACAAAAAAGATTCAGTAAAAACTGAACATTGGACTCAGGGCGGCTCTAAAAATGCAGAATGAATAAGAACTAATGGCAAATAGAAGCTCATCCATATTAATGTCTCTATGTTCCCTGCCTCACTTGATTTCCTATATCCTTTAGCTTCTTCCTGCCTTTGCATTGTATTAAAGCCAGAAACCCTTTTACCTACCCTGCTAATATCTTTAAGTGTTTTTCTACATGCTCCC